>NW_027414312.1:0-234170 GCF_964106895.1 Numenius arquata | reverse complement strand
GGGTTCCGTAGGGGCCTGTGGTGTTCCCTAGGGGCCTGTAGAGTCTCGTACAGTTTCGGTAGGGTCCTGTAGGTTTCCATAAGCGCCCGCAGAGGTCTGAAGGGGCCCGTACTGTTCCGTAAGGATCCATAGGGTTCCGTAGAGCTTCGTAGGTTCCCTAGAGGCCTGTGGAGTACCTCAGGAGCCAGTAGTGTTCCGTAGGGTCCTCTAGGGTTGAGTAAGTGCCCGCAGGAGTCTGTAGGAATCCGTGGGATTCTGTAAGGTTCTGGAGGGTTCTGCAGGGTTCCGTAGGGGCCCGTAGAGTTCCGTAGTGGCTGGTAAAGTTCCCTAGGGCCCTGTACCGTTCCGTAACTGCCTGCAAGGGTCTTTAGGCTTCCGTAGGGGCTGGTAGGGTTCCATAAAGTTCCGTGGGTTCCTGCAGAGTTCTGCAAGTGCCCGCAAGGGCCTGTAGGGGCGCACAGTGTTTCTGCCAGGTTCCGTAGAGTTCCGTAGGGGCCATATTTTTCTGTAGTGGCTGGTAGTATTCTGTAGGGGTCTGTAGGTTTCCGTAGGCACCTGCAGTGTTCTGTAGGAGCCCATAGGGTTTTAGTGAGGTTCCGTTGTGTTGCTAAGGGTCTTGTAGAGTGCTGTCGGGTCCTGGAGTATTCTGTAGGGTTCCAGAGGGGCTGGTAGGGTTCCGTCGAAATCTGAAGGGTTCCCTAGGGGCCCATAGAGTCCCGTAGATTTCCGTAGGGACCTGTAGGGTTGTGTAAGTGCCCGCAGAAGTCTGTAGGAGTCTGTGGGATTCTGTAAGGTTCCGGAGGGTTCTGCAGGGTTCCGTAGGGGCCCGTAGAGTTCCGTAGTGGCTGGTAAAGTTCCGTAGGGCCCTGTGGGGTTCTGTATGGACCTGTAGGGTTCCGTAGGGGCCTGCAGGGTTCCGTAAGTGCCCGCAGGTGTCTGTAGGGTTCCGTAGGGGTCTGTAGGGTTCCGTAGGCACCTGCAGTGTTCTGTAGGAGCCCATAGGGTTTTAGTGAGGTTCCATTGTGTTGCTAAGGGTCTTGTAGAGTGCTGTCGGGTCCTGGAGTATTCTGTAGGGTTCCAGAGGGCCTCATAGGGTTCCATCGAAATCTGAAGGGTTCCCTAGGGGCCCATAGAGTCCCGTAGATTTCCGTAGGGACCTGTAGGGTTGTGTAAGTGCCCGCAGGGGTTGGTAGGAGTCTGTGGGATTCTGTAAGGTTCTGGAGGGTTCTGCAGGGTTCCGTAGGGACCCGTAGAGTTCCGTAGTGGCTGGTAAAGTTCCGTAGGGCCCTGTGGGGTTCTGTATGGACCTGTAGGGTTCCGTAGGGGCCTGCAGGGTTCCATAAGTGCCCGCAGGTGTCTGTAGGGTTCCGTAGGAGTCTGTAGGGTTCCGTAGGCACCTGCAGTGTTCTGTAGGAGCCCATAGGGTTTTAGTGAGGTTCTGTTGTGTTGCTAAGGGTCTTGTAGAGTGCTGTCGGGTCCTGGAGTATTCTGTAGGGTTCCAGAGGGGCTGGTAGGGTTCCGTCGAAATCTGAAGGGTTCCCTAGGGGCCTGTAGAGTCCCGTAGATTGCCGTAGGGGCCTGTAGAGTTATGTAAGTGCCCGCAGGGGTTGGTAGGAGCTTGTAGGGTGCCATATGTTTCCGGAGGGTTGTGTAGGGTTCCGTAGGGGCCTGTGGTGTTCCCTAGGGGCCTGTAGAGTCTCGTACAGTTTCGGTAGGGTCCTGTAGGTTTCCATAAGCGCCCGCAGAGGTCTGAAGGGGCCCGTACTGTTCCGTAAGGATCCATAGGGTTCCGTAGAGCTTCGTAGGTTCCCTAGAGGCCTGTGGAGTACCGCAGGAGCCAGTAGTGTTCCGTAGGGTCCTCTAGGGTTGAGTAAGTGCCCGCAGGAGTCTGTAGGAATCCGTGGGATTCTGTAAGGTTCTGGAGGGTTCTGCAGGGTTCCGTAGGGGCCCGTAGAGTTCCGTAGTGGCTGGTAAAGTTCCCTAGGGCCCTGTACCGTTCCGTAACTGCCTGCAAGGGTCTTTAGGCTTCCGTAGGGGCTGGTAGGGTTCCATAAAGTTCCGTGGGTTCCTGCAGAGTTCTGCAAGTGCCCGCAAGGGCCTGTAGGGGCGCACAGTGTTTCTGCCAGGTTCCGTAGAGTTCCGTAGGGGCCATATTTTTCTGTAGTGGCTGGTAGTATTCTGTAGGGGTCTGTAGGTTTCCGTAGGCACCTGCAGTGTTCTGTAGGAGCCCATAGGGTTTTAGTGAGGTTCCGTTGTGTTGCTAAGGGTCTTGTAGAGTGCTGTCGGGTCCTGGAGTATTCTGTAGGGTTCCAGAGGGGCTGGTAGGGTTCCGTCGAAATCTGAAGGGTTCCCTAGGGGCCTGTAGAGTCCCGTAGATTGCCGTAGGGGCCTGTAGAGTTATGTAAGTGCCCGCAGGGGTTGGTAGGAGCTTGTAGGGTGCCATATGTTTCCGGAGGGTTGTGTAGGGTTCCGTAGGGGCCTGTGGTGTTCCCTAGGGGCCTGTAGAGTCTCGTACAGTTTCGGTAGGGTCCTGTAGGTTTCCATAAGCGCCCGCAGAGGTCTGAAGGGGCCCGTACTGTTCCGTAAGGATCCATAGGGTTCCGTAGAGCTTCGTAGGTTCCCTAGAGGCCTGTGGAGTACCGCAGGAGCCAGTAGTGTTCCGTAGGGTCCTCTAGGGTTGAGTAAGTGCCCGCAGGAGTCTGTAGGAATCCGTGGGATTCTGTAAGGTTCTGGAGGGTTCTGCAGGGTTCCGTAGGGGCCCTTAGAGTTCCGTAGTGGCTGGTAAAGTTCCCTAGGGCCCTGTGGGGTTCTGTATGGACCTGTAGGGTTCCGTAGGGGCCTGCAGGGTTCCGTAAGTGCCCGCAGGTGTCTGTAGGGTTCCGTAGGGGTCTGTAGGGTTCCGTAGGCACCTGCAGTGTTCTGTAGGAGCCCATAGGGTTTTAGTGAGGTTCCATTGTGTTGCTAAGGGTCTTGTAGAGTGCTGTCGGGTCCTGGAGTATTCTGTAGGGTTCCAGAGGGCCTCATAGGGTTCCATCGAAATCTGAAGGGTTCCCTAGGGGCCCATAGAGTCCCGTAGATTTCCGTAGGGACCTGTAGGGTTGTGTAAGTGCCCGCAGGGGTTGGTAGGAGTCTGTGGGATTCTGTAAGGTTCTGGAGGGTTCTGCAGGGTTCCGTAGGGACCCGTAGAGTTCCGTAGTGGCTGGTAAAGTTCCGTAGGGCCCTGTGGGGTTCTGTATGGACCTGTAGGGTTCCGTAGGGGCCTGCAGGGTTCCATAAGTGCCCGCAGGTGTCTGTAGGGTTCCGTAGGAGTCTGTAGGGTTCCGTAGGCACCTGCAGTGTTCTGTAGGAGCCCATAGGGTTTTAGTGAGGTTCTGTTGTGTTGCTAAGGGTCTTGTAGAGTGCTGTCGGGTCCTGGAGTATTCTGTAGGGTTCCAGAGGGGCTGGTAGGGTTCCGTCGAAATCTGAAGGGTTCCCTAGGGGCCTGTAGAGTCCCGTAGATTGCCGTAGGGGCCTGTAGAGTTATGTAAGTGCCCGCAGGGGTTGGTAGGAGCTTGTAGGGTGCCATATGTTTCCGGAGGGTTGTGTAGGGTTCCGTAGGGGCCTGTGGTGTTCCCTAGGGGCCTGTAGAGTCTCGTACAGTTTCGGTAGGGTCCTGTAGGTTTCCATAAGCGCCCGCAGAGGTCTGAAGGGGCCCGTACTGTTCCGTAAGGATCCATAGGGTTCCGTAGAGCTTCGTAGGTTCCCTAGAGGCCTGTGGAGTACCGCAGGAGCCAGTAGTGTTCCGTAGGGTCCTCTAGGGTTGAGTAAGTGCCCGCAGGAGTCTGTAGGAATCCGTGGGATTCTGTAAGGTTCTGGAGGGTTCTGCAGGGTTCCGTAGGGGCCCGTAGAGTTCCGTAGTGGCTGGTAAAGTTCCCTAGGGCCCTGTACCGTTCCGTAACTGCCTGCAAGGGTCTTTAGGCTTCCGTAGGGGCTGGTAGGGTTCCATAAAGTTCCGTGGGTTCCTGCAGAGTTCTGCAAGTGCCCGCAAGGGCCTGTAGGGGCGCACAGTGTTTCTGCCAGGTTCCGTAGAGTTCCGTAGGGGCCATATTTTTCTGTAGTGGCTGGTAGTATTCTGTAGGGGTCTGTAGGTTTCCGTAGGCACCTGCAGTGTTCTGTAGGAGCCCATAGGGTTTTAGTGAGGTTCCGTTGTGTTGCTAAGGGTCTTGTAGAGTGCTGTCGGGTCCTGGAGTATTCTGTAGGGTTCCAGAGGGGCTGGTAGGGTTCCGTCGAAATCTGAAGGGTTCCCTAGGGGCCTGTAGAGTCCCGTAGATTGCCGTAGGGGCCTGTAGAGTTATGTAAGTGCCCGCAGGGGTTGGTAGGAGCTTGTAGGGTGCCATATGTTTCCGGAGGGTTGTGTAGGGTTCCGTAGGGGCCTGTGGTGTTCCCTAGGGGCCTGTAGAGTCTCGTACAGTTTCGGTAGGGTCCTGTAGGTTTCCATAAGCGCCCGCAGAGGTCTGAAGGGGCCCGTACTGTTCCGTAAGGATCCATAGGGTTCCGTAGAGCTTCGTAGGTTCCCTAGAGGCCTGTGGAGTACCGCAGGAGCCAGTAGTGTTCCGTAGGGTCCTCTAGGGTTGAGTAAGTGCCCGCAGGAGTCTGTAGGAATCCGTGGGATTCTGTAAGGTTCTGGAGGGTTCTGCAGGGTTCCGTAGGGGCCCGTAGAGTTCCGTAGTGGCTGGTAAAGTTCCCTAGGGCCCTGTACCGTTCCGTAACTGCCTGCAAGGGTCTTTAGGCTTCCGTAGGGGCTGGTAGGGTTCCATAAAGTTCCGTGGGTTCCTGCAGAGTTCTGCAAGTGCCCGCAAGGGCCTGTAGGGGCGCACAGTGTTTCTGCCAGGTTCCGTAGAGTTCCGTAGGGGCCATATTTTTCTGTAGTGGCTGGTAGTATTCTGTAGGGGTCTGTAGGTTTCCGTAGGCACCTGCAGTGTTCTGTAGGAGCCCATAGGGTTTTAGTGAGGTTCCGTTGTGTTGCTAAGGGTCTTGTAGAGTGCTGTCGGGTCCTGGAGTATTCTGTAGGGTTCCAGAGGGGCTGGTAGGGTTCCGTCGAAATCTGAAGGGTTCCCTAGGGGCCTGTAGAGTCCCGTAGATTGCCGTAGGGGCCTGTAGAGTTATGTAAGTGCCCGCAGGGGTTGGTAGGAGCTTGTAGGGTGCCATATGTTTCCGGAGGGTTGTGTAGGGTTCCGTAGGGGCCTGTGGTGTTCCCTAGGGGCCTGTAGAGTCTCGTACAGTTTCGGTAGGGTCCTGTAGGTTTCCATAAGCGCCCGCAGAGGTCTGAAGGGGCCCGTACTGTTCCGTAAGGATCCATAGGGTTCCGTAGAGCTTCGTAGGTTCCCTAGAGGCCTGTGGAGTACCGCAGGAGCCAGTAGTGTTCCGTAGGGTCCTCTAGGGTTGAGTAAGTGCCCGCAGGAGTCTGTAGGAATCCGTGGGATTCTGTAAGGTTCTGGAGGGTTCTGCAGGGTTCCGTAGGGGCCCTTAGAGTTCCGTAGTGGCTGGTAAAGTTCCCTAGGGCCCTGTGGGGTTCTGTATGGACCTGTAGGGTTCCGTAGGGGCCTGCAGGGTTCCGTAAGTGCCCGCAGGTGTCTGTAGGGTTCCGTAGGGGTCTGTAGGGTTCCGTAGGCACCTGCAGTGTTCTGTAGGAGCCCATAGGGTTTTAGTGAGGTTCCATTGTGTTGCTAAGGGTCTTGTAGAGTGCTGTCGGGTCCTGGAGTATTCTGTAGGGTTCCAGAGGGCCTCATAGGGTTCCATCGAAATCTGAAGGGTTCCCTAGGGGCCCATAGAGTCCCGTAGATTTCCGTAGGGACCTGTAGGGTTGTGTAAGTGCCCGCAGGGGTTGGTAGGAGTCTGTGGGATTCTGTAAGGTTCTGGAGGGTTCTGCAGGGTTCCGTAGGGACCCGTAGAGTTCCGTAGTGGCTGGTAAAGTTCCGTAGGGCCCTGTGGGGTTCTGTATGGACCTGTAGGGTTCCGTAGGGGCCTGCAGGGTTCCATAAGTGCCCGCAGGTGTCTGTAGGGTTCCGTAGGAGTCTGTAGGGTTCCGTAGGCACCTGCAGTGTTCTGTAGGAGCCCATAGGGTTTTAGTGAGGTTCTGTTGTGTTGCTAAGGGTCTTGTAGAGTGCTGTCGGGTCCTGGAGTATTCTGTAGGGTTCCAGAGGGGCTGGTAGGGTTCCGTCGAAATCTGAAGGGTTCCCTAGGGGCCTGTAGAGTCCCGTAGATTGCCGTAGGGGCCTGTAGAGTTATGTAAGTGCCCGCAGGGGTTGGTAGGAGCTTGTAGGGTGCCATATGTTTCCGGAGGGTTGTGTAGGGTTCCGTAGGGGCCTGTGGTGTTCCCTAGGGGCCTGTAGAGTCTCGTACAGTTTCGGTAGGGTCCTGTAGGTTTCCATAAGCGCCCGCAGAGGTCTGAAGGGGCCCGTACTGTTCCGTAAGGATCCATAGGGTTCCGTAGAGCTTCGTAGGTTCCCTAGAGGCCTGTGGAGTACCGCAGGAGCCAGTAGTGTTCCGTAGGGTCCTCTAGGGTTGAGTAAGTGCCCGCAGGAGTCTGTAGGAATCCGTGGGATTCTGTAAGGTTCTGGAGGGTTCTGCAGGGTTCCGTAGGGGCCCGTAGAGTTCCGTAGTGGCTGGTAAAGTTCCCTAGGGCCCTGTACCGTTCCGTAACTGCCTGCAAGGGTCTTTAGGCTTCCGTAGGGGCTGGTAGGGTTCCATAAAGTTCCGTGGGTTCCTGCAGAGTTCTGCAAGTGCCCGCAAGGGCCTGTAGGGGCGCACAGTGTTTCTGCCAGGTTCCGTAGAGTTCCGTAGGGGCCATATTTTTCTGTAGTGGCTGGTAGTATTCTGTAGGGGTCTGTAGGTTTCCGTAGGCACCTGCAGTGTTCTGTAGGAGCCCATAGGGTTTTAGTGAGGTTCCGTTGTGTTGCTAAGGGTCTTGTAGAGTGCTGTCGGGTCCTGGAGTATTCTGTAGGGTTCCAGAGGGGCTGGTAGGGTTCCGTCGAAATCTGAAGGGTTCCCTAGGGGCCTGTAGAGTCCCGTAGATTGCCGTAGGGGCCTGTAGAGTTATGTAAGTGCCCGCAGGGGTTGGTAGGAGCTTGTAGGGTGCCATATGTTTCCGGAGGGTTGTGTAGGGTTCCGTAGGGGCCTGTGGTGTTCCCTAGGGGCCTGTAGAGTCTCGTACAGTTTCGGTAGGGTCCTGTAGGTTTCCATAAGCGCCCGCAGAGGTCTGAAGGGGCCCGTACTGTTCCGTAAGGATCCATAGGGTTCCGTAGAGCTTCGTAGGTTCCCTAGAGGCCTGTGGAGTACCGCAGGAGCCAGTAGTGTTCCGTAGGGTCCTCTAGGGTTGAGTAAGTGCCCGCAGGAGTCTGTAGGAATCCGTGGGATTCTGTAAGGTTCTGGAGGGTTCTGCAGGGTTCCGTAGGGGCCCGTAGAGTTCCGTAGTGGCTGGTAAAGTTCCCTAGGGCCCTGTACCGTTCCGTAACTGCCTGCAAGGGTCTTTAGGCTTCCGTAGGGGCTGGTAGGGTTCCATAAAGTTCCGTGGGTTCCTGCAGAGTTCTGCAAGTGCCCGCAAGGGCCTGTAGGGGCGCACAGTGTTTCTGCCAGGTTCCGTAGAGTTCCGTAGGGGCCATATTTTTCTGTAGTGGCTGGTAGTATTCTGTAGGGGTCTGTAGGTTTCCGTAGGCACCTGCAGTGTTCTGTAGGAGCCCATAGGGTTTTAGTGAGGTTCCGTTGTGTTGCTAAGGGTCTTGTAGAGTGCTGTCGGGTCCTGGAGTATTCTGTAGGGTTCCAGAGGGGCTGGTAGGGTTCCGTCGAAATCTGAAGGGTTCCCTAGGGGCCTGTAGAGTCCCGTAGATTGCCGTAGGGGCCTGTAGAGTTATGTAAGTGCCCGCAGAAGTCTGTAGGAGTCTGTGGGATTCTGTAAGGTTCCGGAGGGTTCTGCAGGGTTCCGTAGGGGCCCGTAGAGTTCCGTAGTGGCTGGTAAAGTTCCGTAGGGCCCTGTGGGGTTCTGTATGGACCTGTAGGGTTCCGTAGGGGCCTGCAGGGTTCCGTAAGTGCCCGCAGGTGTCTGTAGGGTTCCGTAGGGGTCTGTAGGGTTCCGTAGGCACCTGCAGTGTTCTGTAGGAGCCCATAGGGTTTTAGTGAGGTTCCGTTGTGTTGCTAAGGGTCTTGTAGAGTGCTGTCGGGTCCTGGAGTATTCTGTAGGGTTCCAGAGGGGCTGGTAGGGTTCCGTCGAAATCTGAAGGGTTCCCTAGGGGCCTGTAGAGTCCCGTAGATTGCCGTAGGGGCCTGTAGAGTTATGTAAGTGCCCGCAGGGGTTGGTAGGAGCTTGTAGGGTGCCATATGTTTCCGGAGGGTTGTGTAGGGTTCCGTAGGGGCCTGTGGTGTTCCCTAGGGGCCTGTAGAGTCTCGTACAGTTTCGGTAGGGTCCTGTAGGTTTCCATAAGCGCCCGCAGAGGTCTGAAGGGGCCCGTACTGTTCCGTAAGGATCCATAGGGTTCCGTAGAGCTTCGTAGGTTCCCTAGAGGCCTGTGGAGTACCGCAGGAGCCAGTAGTGTTCCGTAGGGTCCTCTAGGGTTGAGTAAGTGCCCGCAGGAGTCTGTAGGAATCCGTGGGATTCTGTAAGGTTCTGGAGGGTTCTGCAGGGTTCCGTAGGGGCCCGTAGAGTTCCGTAGTGGCTGGTAAAGTTCCCTAGGGCCCTGTACCGTTCCGTAACTGCCTGCAAGGGTCTTTAGGCTTCCGTAGGGGCTGGTAGGGTTCCATAAAGTTCCGTGGGTTCCTGCAGAGTTCTGCAAGTGCCCGCAAGGGCCTGTAGGGGCGCACAGTGTTTCTGCCAGGTTCCGTAGAGTTCCGTAGGGGCCATATTTTTCTGTAGTGGCTGGTAGTATTCTGTAGGGGTCTGTAGGTTTCCGTAGGCACCTGCAGTGTTCTGTAGGAGCCCATAGGGTTTTAGTGAGGTTCCGTTGTGTTGCTAAGGGTCTTGTAGAGTGCTGTCGGGTCCTGGAGTATTCTGTAGGGTTCCAGAGGGGCTCGTAGGGTTCCGTCGAAATCTGTAGGGTTCCCTAGGGGCCCATAGAGTCCCGTAGATTTCCGTAGGGACCTGTAGGGTTGTGTAAGTGCCCGCAGAAGTCTGTAGGAGTCTGTGGGATTCTGTAAGGTTCCGGAGGGTTCTGCAGGGTTCCGTAGGGGCCCTTAGAGTTCCGTAGTGGCTGGTAAAGTTCCGTAGGGCCCTGTGGGGTTCTGTATGGACCTGTAGGGTTCCGTAGGGGCCTGCAGGGTTCCATAAGTGCCCGCAGGTGTCTGTAGGGTTCCGTAGGGGTCTGTAGGGTTCCGTAGGCACCTGCAGTGTTCTGTAGGAGCCCATAGGGTTTTAGTGAGGTTCTGTTGTGTTGCTAAGGGTCTTGTAGAGTGCTGTCGGGTCCTGGAGTATTCTGTAGGGTTCCAGAGGGGCTGGTAGGGTTCCGTCGAAATCTGAAGGGTTCCCTAGGGGCCTGTAGAGTCCCGTAGATTGCCGTAGGGGCCTGTAGAGTTATGTAAGTGCCCGCAGGGGTTGGTAGGAGCTTGTAGGGTGCCATATGTTTCCGGAGGGTTGTGTAGGGTTCCGTAGGGGCCTGTGGTGTTCCCTAGGGGCCTGTAGAGTCTCGTACAGTTTCGGTAGGGTCCTGTAGGTTTCCATAAGCGCCCGCAGAGGTCTGAAGGGGCCCGTACTGTTCCGTAAGGATCCATAGGGTTCCGTAGAGCTTCGTAGGTTCCCTAGAGGCCTGTGGAGTACCGCAGGAGCCAGTAGTGTTCCGTAGGGTCCTCTAGGGTTGAGTAAGTGCCCGCAGGAGTCTGTAGGAATCCGTGGGATTCTGTAAGGTTCTGGAGGGTTCTGCAGGGTTCCGTAGGGGCCCGTAGAGTTCCGTAGTGGCTGGTAAAGTTCCCTAGGGCCCTGTACCGTTCCGTAACTGCCTGCAAGGGTCTTTAGGCTTCCGTAGGGGCTGGTAGGGTTCCATAAAGTTCCGTGGGTTCCTGCAGAGTTCTGCAAGTGCCCGCAAGGGCCTGTAGGGGCGCACAGTGTTTCTGCCAGGTTCCGTAGAGTTCCGTAGGGGCCATATTTTTCTGTAGTGGCTGGTAGTATTCTGTAGGGGTCTGTAGGGTTCCGTAGGCACCTGCAGTGTTCTGTAGGAGCCCATAGGGTTTTAGTGAGGTTCCGTTGTGTTGCTAAGGGTCTTGTAGAGTGCTGTCGGGTCCTGGAGTATTCTGTAGGGTTCCAGAGGGGCTGGTAGGGTTCCGTCGAAATCTGAAGGGTTCCCTAGGGGCCTGTAGAGTCCCGTAGATTGCCGTAGGGGCCTGTAGAGTTATGTAAGTGCCCGCAGGGGTTGGTAGGAGCTTGTAGGGTGCCATATGTTTCCGGAGGGTTGTGTAGGGTTCCGTAGGGGCCTGTGGTGTTCCCTAGGGGCCTGTAGAGTCTCGTACAGTTTCGGTAGGGTCCTGTAGGTTTCCATAAGCGCCCGCAGAGGTCTGAAGGGGCCCGTACTGTTCCGTAAGGATCCATAGGGTTCCGTAGAGCTTCGTAGGTTCCCTAGAGGCCTGTGGAGTACCGCAGGAGCCAGTAGTGTTCCGTAGGGTCCTCTAGGGTTGAGTAAGTGCCCGCAGGAGTCTGTAGGAATCCGTGGGATTCTGTAAGGTTCTGGAGGGTTCTGCAGGGTTCCGTAGGGGCCCGTAGAGTTCCGTAGTGGCTGGTAAAGTTCCCTAGGGCCCTGTACCGTTCCGTAACTGCCTGCAAGGGTCTTTAGGCTTCCGTAGGGGCTGGTAGGGTTCCATAAAGTTCCGTGGGTTCCTGCAGAGTTCTGCAAGTGCCCGCAAGGGCCTGTAGGGGCGCACAGTGTTTCTGCCAGGTTCCGTAGAGTTCCGTAGGGGCCATATTTTTCTGTAGTGGCTGGTAGTATTCTGTAGGGGTCTGTAGGTTTCCGTAGGCACCTGCAGTGTTCTGTAGGAGCCCATAGGGTTTTAGTGAGGTTCCGTTGTGTTGCTAAGGGTCTTGTAGAGTGCTGTCGGGTCCTGGAGTATTCTGTAGGGTTCCAGAGGGGCTCGTAGGGTTCCGTCGAAATCTGTAGGGTTCCCTAGGGGCCCATAGAGTCCCGTAGATTTCCGTAGGGACCTGTAGGGTTGTGTAAGTGCCCGCAGAAGTCTGTAGGAGTCTGTGGGATTCTGTAAGGTTCTGGAGGGTTCTGCAGGGTTCCGTAGGGGCCCGTAGAGTTCCGTAGTGGCTGGTAAAGTTCCGTAGGGCCCTGTGGGGTTCTGTATGGACCTGTAGGGTTCCGTAGGGGCCTGCAGGGTTCCGTAAGTGCCCGCAGGTGTCTGTAGGGTTCCGTAGGGGTCTGTAGGGTTCCGTAGGCACCTGCAGTGTTCTGTAGGAGCCCATAGGGTTTTAGTGAGGTTCCGTTGTGTTGCTAAGGGTCTTGTAGAGTGCTGTCGGGTCCTGGAGTATTCTGTAGGGTTCCAGAGGGGCTGGTAGGGTTCCGTCGAAATCTGAAGGGTTCCCTAGGGGCCTGTAGAGTCCCGTAGATTGCCGTAGGGGCCTGTAGAGTTATGTAAGTGCCCGCAGGGGTTGGTAGGAGCTTGTAGGGTGCCATATGTTTCCGGAGGGTTGTGTAGGGTTCCGTAGGGGCCTGTGGTGTTCCCTAGGGGCCTGTAGAGTCTCGTACAGTTTCGGTAGGGTCCTGTAGGTTTCCATAAGCGCCCGCAGAGGTCTGAAGGGGCCCGTACTGTTCCGTAAGGATCCATAGGGTTCCGTAGAGCTTCGTAGGTTCCCTAGAGGCCTGTGGAGTACCGCAGGAGCCAGTAGTGTTCCGTAGGGTCCTCTAGGGTTGAGTAAGTGCCCGCAGGAGTCTGTAGGAATCCGTGGGATTCTGTAAGGTTCTGGAGGGTTCTGCAGGGTTCCGTAGGGGCCCGTAGAGTTCCGTAGTGGCTGGTAAAGTTCCCTAGGGCCCTGTACCGTTCCGTAACTGCCTGCAAGGGTCTTTAGGCTTCCGTAGGGGCTGGTAGGGTTCCATAAAGTTCCGTGGGTTCCTGCAGAGTTCTGCAAGTGCCCGCAAGGGCCTGTAGGGGCGCACAGTGTTTCTGCCAGGTTCCGTAGAGTTCCGTAGGGGCCATATTTTTCTGTAGTGGCTGGTAGTATTCTGTAGGGGTCTGTAGGTTTCCGTAGGCACCTGCAGTGTTCTGTAGGAGCCCATAGGGTTTTAGTGAGGTTCCGTTGTGTTGCTAAGGGTCTTGTAGAGTGCTGTCGGGTCCTGGAGTATTCTGTAGGGTTCCAGAGGGGCTGGTAGGGTTCCGTCGAAATCTGAAGGGTTCCCTAGGGGCCTGTAGAGTCCCGTAGATTGCCGTAGGGGCCTGTAGAGTTGTGTAAGTGCCCGCAGGGGTTGGTAGGAGCTTGTAGGGTGCCATATGTTTCCGGAGGGTTGTGTAGGGTTCCGTAGGGGCCTGTGGTGTTCCCTAGGGGCCTGTAGAGTCTCGTACAGTTTCGGTAGGGTCCTGTAGGTTTCCATAAGCGCCCGCAGAGGTCTGAAGGGGCCCGTACTGTTCCGTAAGGATCCATAGGGTTCCGTAGAGCTTCGTAGGTTCCCTAGAGGCCTGTGGAGTACCGCAGGAGCCAGTAGTGTTCCGTAGGGTCCTCTAGGGTTGAGTAAGTGCCCGCAGGAGTCTGTAGGAATCCGTGGGATTCTGTAAGGTTCTGGAGGGTTCTGCAGGGTTCCGTAGGGGCCCGTAGAGTTCCGTAGTGGCTGGTAAAGTTCCCTAGGGCCCTGTACCGTTCCGTAACTGCCTGCAAGGGTCTTTAGGCTTCCGTAGGGGCTGGTAGGGTTCCATAAAGTTCCGTGGGTTCCTGCAGAGTTCTGCAAGTGCCCGCAAGGGCCTGTAGGGGCGCACAGTGTTTCTGCCAGGTTCCGTAGAGTTCCGTAGGGGCCATATTTTTCTGTAGTGGCTGGTAGTATTCTGTAGGGGTCTGTAGGTTTCCGTAGGCACCTGCAGTGTTCTGTAGGAGCCCATAGGGTTTTAGTGAGGTTCCGTTGTGTTGCTAAGGGTCTTGTAGAGTGCTGTCGGGTCCTGGAGTATTCTGTAGGGTTCCAGAGGGGCTCGTAGGGTTCCGTCGAAATCTGTAGGGTTCCCTAGGGGCCCATAGAGTCCCGTAGATTTCCGTAGGGACCTGTAGGGTTGTGTAAGTGCCCGCAGAAGTCTGTAGGAGTCTGTGGGATTCTGTAAGGTTCCGGAGGGTTCTGCAGGGTTCCGTAGGGGCCCTTAGAGTTCCGTAGTGGCTGGTAAAGTTCCGTAGGGCCCTGTGGGGTTCTGTATGGACCTGTAGGGTTCCGTAGGGGCCTGCAGGGTTCCGTAAGTGCCCGCAGGTGTCTGTAGGGTTCCGTAGGGGTCTGTAGGGTTCCGTAGGCACCTGCAGTGTTCTGTAGGAGCCCATAGGGTTTTAGTGAGGTTCCGTTGTGTTGCTAAGGGTCTTGTAGAGTGCTGTCGGGTCCTGGAGTATTCTGTAGGGTTCCAGAGGGCCTCATAGGGTTCCATCGAAATCTGAAGGGTTCCCTAGGGGCCCATAGAGTCCCGTAGATTTCCGTAGGGACCTGTAGGGTTGTGTAAGTGCCCGCAGGGGTTGGTAGGAGTCTGTGGGATTCTGTAAGGTTCTGGAGGGTTCTGCAGGGTTCCGTAGGGACCCGTAGAGTTCCGTAGTGGCTGGTAAAGTTCCGTAGGGCCCTGTGGGGTTCTGTAGGGACCTGTAGGGTTCCGTAGGGGCCTGCAGGGTTCCATAAGTGCCCGCAGGTGTCTGTAGGGTTCCGTAGGGGTCTGTAGGGTTCCGTAGGCACCTGCAGTGTTCTGTAGGAGCCCATAGGGTTTTAGTGAGGTTCTGTTGTGTTGCTAAGGGTCTTGTAGAGTGCTGTCGGGTCCTGGAGTATTCTGTAGGGTTCCAGAGGGGCTGGTAGGGTTCCGTTGAAATCTGTAGGGTTCCCTAGGGGCCCATAGAGTCCCGTAGATTTCCGTAGGGACCTGTAGGGTTGTGTAAGTGCTCGCAGGGGTTGGTAGGAGCTTGTAGGGTTCCATAAGTTTCCAGAGGGTTGTGTAGGGTTCCGTAGGGGCCTGTGGTGTTCCCTAAGGGCCTGTAGAGTCTTGTACGGTTCCGTAGGGGCCTGTGGTGTTCCCTAGGGGCCTGTAGAGTCTCGTACAGTTCCGTAGGGTCCTGTAGGTTTCCATAAGTGCCCGCAGAGGTCTGAATGGGCCCGTACTGTTCCGTAAGGATCCATAGGGCTCCGTAGAGCTTCGTAGGTTCCCTAGAGGCCTCTGGAGTACCGCAGGAGCCAGTAGTGTTCTGTAGGGGCCCGTAGGGTTCCTTCCATAGGAGCTGGCAGTGTTCCGTAGGGTCCTCTAGGGTTGAGTAAGTGCCCGCAGGAGTCTGTAGGAATCCGTGGGATTCTGTAAGGTTCTGGAGGGTTCTGCAGGGTTCCGTAGGGGCCCGTAGAGTTCCATAGTGGCTGGTAAAGTTCCCTAGGGCCCTGTACCGTTCCGTAACTGCCTGCAAGGGTCTTTAGGCTTCCGTAGGGGCTGGTAGGGTTCCATAAAGTTCCGTGGGTTCCTGCAGAGTTCTGCAAGTGCCCGCAAGGGCCTGTAGGGGCGCACAGTGTTTCTGCCAGGTTCCGTAGAGTTCCGTAGGGGCCATATTTTTCTGTAGTGGCTGGTAGTATTCTGTAGGGGTCTGTAGGGTTCCGTAGGCGCCTACAGTGTTCTGTAGGAGCCCATAGGGTTTTAGTGAGGTTCCGTTGTGTTGCTAAGGGTCTTGTAGAGTGCTGTCGGGTCCTGGAGTATTCTGTAGGGTTCCAGAGGGGCTCGTAGGGTTCCATCGAAATCTATAGGGTTCCCTAGGGGCCCATAGAGTCCCGTAGATTTCCGTAGGGACCTGTAGGGTTGTGTAAGTGCCCGCAGAAGTCTGTAGGAGTCTGTGGGATTCTGTAAGGTTCCGGAGGGTTCTGCAGGGTTCCGTAGGGGCCCTTAGAGTTCCGTAGTGGCTGGTAAAGTTCCGTAGGGCCCTGTGGGGTTCTGTATGGACCTGTAGGGTTCCGTAGGGGCCTGCAGGGTTCCGTAAGTGCCCGCAGGTGTCTGTAGGGTTCCGTAGGGGTCTGTAGGGTTCCGTAGGCACCTGCAGTGTTCTGTAGGAGCCCATAGGGTTTTAGTGAGGTTCCGTTGTGTTGCTAAGGGTCTTGTAGAGTGCTGTCGGGTCCTGGAGTATTCTGTAGGGTTCCAGAGGGCCTCATAGGGTTCCATCGAAATCTGAAGGGTTCCCTAGGGGCCCATAGAGTCCCGTAGATTTCCGTAGGGACCTGTAGGGTTGTGTAAGTGCCCGCAGGGGTTGGTAGGAGTCTGTGGGATTCTGTAAGGTTCTGGAGGGTTCTGCAGGGTTCCGTAGGGACCCGTAGAGTTCCGTAGTGGCTGGTAAAGTTCCGTAGGGCCCTGTGGGGTTCTGTAGGGACCTGTAGGGTTCCGTAGGGGCCTGCAGGGTTCCATAAGTGCCCGCAGGTGTCTGTAGGGTTCCGTAGGGGTCTGTAGGGTTCCGTAGGCACCTGCAGTGTTCTGTAGGAGCCCATAGGGTTTTAGTGAGGTTCTGTTGTGTTGCTAAGGGTCTTGTAGAGTGCTGTCGGGTCCTGGAGTATTCTGTAGGGTTCCAGAGGGGCTGGTAGGGTTCCGTCGAAATCTGTAGGGTTCCCTAGGGGCCCATAGAGTCCCGTAGATTTCCGTAGGGACCTGTAGGGTTGTGTAAGTGCTCGCAGGGGTTGGTAGGAGCTTGTAGGGTTCCATAAGTTTCCAGAGGGTTGTGTAGGGTTCCGTAGGGGCCTGTGGTGTTCCCTAAGGGCCTGTAGAGTCTCGTACGGTTCCGTAGGGGCCTGTGGTGTTCCCTAGGGGCCTGTAGAGTCTCGTACAGTTCCGTAGGGTCCTGTAGGTTTCCATAAGTGCCCGCAGAGGTCTGAATGGGCCCGTACTGTTCCGTAAGGATCCATAGGGTTCCGTAGAGCTTCGTAGGTTCCCTAGAGGCCTCTGGAGTACCGCAGGAGCCAGTAGTGTTCTGTAGGGGCCCGTAGGGTTCCTTCCATAGGAGCTGGCAGTGTTCCGTAGGGTCCTCTAGGGTTGAGTAAGTGCCCGCAGGAGTCTGTAGGAATCCGTGGGATTCTGTAAGGTTCTGGAGGGTTCTGCAGGGTTCCGTAGGGGCCCGTAGAGTTCCATAGTGGCTGGTAAAGTTCCCTAGGGCCCTGTACCGTTCCGTAACTGCCTGCAAGGGTCTTTAGGCTTCCGTAGGGGCTGGTAGGGTTCCATAAAGTTCCGTGGGTTCCTGCAGAGTTCTGCAAGTGCCCGCAAGGGCCTGTAGGGGCGCACAGTGTTTCTGCCAGGTTCCGTAGAGTTCCGTAGGGGCCATATTTTTCTGTAGTGGCTGGTAGTATTCTGTAGGGGTCTGTAGGGTTCCGTAGGCGCCTACAGTGTTCTGTAGGAGCCCATAGGGTTTTAGTGAGGTTCCGTTGTGTTGCTAAGGGTCTTGTAGAGTGCTGTCGGGTCCTGGAGTATTCTGTAGGGTTCCAGAGGGGCTCGTAGGGTTCCATCGAAATCTATAGGGTTCCCTAGGGGCCCATAGAGTCCCGTAGATTTCCGTAGGGACCTGTAGGGTTGTGTAAGTGCCCGCAGAAGTCTGTAGGAGTCTGTGGGATTCTGTAAGGTTCCGGAGGGTTCTGCAGGGTTCCGTAGGGACCCGTAGAGTTCCGTAGTGGCTGGTAAAGTTCCGTAGGGCCCTGTGGGGTTCTGTATGGACCTGTAGGGTTCCGTAGGGGCCTGCAGGGTTCCATAAGTGCCCGCAGGTGTCTGTAGGGTTCCGTAGGGGTCTGTAGGGTTCCGTAGGCACCTGCAGTGTTCTGTAGGAGCCCATAGGGTTTTAGTGAGGTTCTGTTGTGTTGCTAAGGGTCTTGTAGAGTGCTGTCGGGTCCTGGAGTATTCTGTAGGGTTCCAGAGGGGCTGGTAGGGTTCCGTCGAAATCTGAAGGGTTCCCTAGGGGCCTGTAGAGTCCCGTAGATTGCCGTAGGGGCCTGTAGAGTTATGTAAGTGCCCGCAGGGGTTGGTAGGAGCTTGTAGGGTGCCATATGTTTCCGGAGGGTTGTGTAGGGTTCCGTAGGGGCCTGTGGTGTTCCCTAGGGGCCTGTAGAGTCTCGTACAGTTTCGGTAGGGTCCTGTAGGTTTCCATAAGCGCCCGCAGAGGTCTGAAGGGGCCCGTACTGTTCCGTAAGGATCCATAGGGTTCCGTAGAGCTTCGTAGGTTCCCTAGAGGCCTGTGGAGTACCGCAGGAGCCAGTAGTGTTCCGTAGGGTCCTCTAGGGTTGAGTAAGTGCCCGCAGGAGTCTGTAGGAATCCGTGGGATTCTGTAAGGTTCTGGAGGGTTCTGCAGGGTTCCGTAGGGGCCCGTAGAGTTCCGTAGTGGCTGGTAAAGTTCCCTAGGGCCCTGTACCGTTCCGTAACTGCCTGCAAGGGTCTTTAGGCTTCCGTAGGGGCTGGTAGGGTTCCATAAAGTTCCGTGGGTTCCTGCAGAGTTCTGCAAGTGCCCGCAAGGGCCTGTAGGGGCGCACAGTGTTTCTGCCAGGTTCCGTAGAGTTCCGTAGGGGCCATATTTTTCTGTAGTGGCTGGTAGTATTCTGTAGGGGTCTGTAGGTTTCCGTAGGCACCTGCAGTGTTCTGTAGGAGCCCATAGGGTTTTAGTGAGGTTCCGTTGTGTTGCTAAGGGTCTTGTAGAGTGCTGTCGGGTCCTGGAGTATTCTGTAGGGTTCCAGAGGGGCTGGTAGGGTTCCGTCGAAATCTGAAGGGTTCCCTAGGGGCCTGTAGAGTCCCGTAGATTGCCGTAGGGGCCTGTAGAGTTATGTAAGTGCCCGCAGGGGTTGGTAGGAGCTTGTAGGGTGCCATATGTTTCCGGAGGGTTGTGTAGGGTTCCGTAGGGGCCTGTGGTGTTCCCTAGGGGCCTGTAGAGTCTCGTACAGTTTCGGTAGGGTCCTGTAGGTTTCCATAAGCGCCCGCAGAGGTCTGAAGGGGCCCGTACTGTTCCGTAAGGATCCATAGGGTTCCGTAGAGCTTCGTAGGTTCCCTAGAGGCCTGTGGAGTACCGCAGGAGCCAGTAGTGTTCCGTAGGGTCCTCTAGGGTTGAGTAAGTGCCCGCAGGAGTCTGTAGGAATCCGTGGGATTCTGTAAGGTTCTGGAGGGTTCTGCAGGGTTCCGTAGGGGCCCGTAGAGTTCCGTAGTGGCTGGTAAAGTTCCCTAGGGCCCTGTACCGTTCCGTAACTGCCTGCAAGGGTCTTTAGGCTTCCGTAGGGGCTGGTAGGGTTCCATAAAGTTCCGTGGGTTCCTGCAGAGTTCTGCAAGTGCCCGCAAGGGCCTGTAGGGGCGCACAGTGTTTCTGCCAGGTTCCGTAGAGTTCCGTAGGGGCCATATTTTTCTGTAGTGGCTGGTAGTATTCTGTAGGGGTCTGTAGGTTTCCGTAGGCACCTGCAGTGTTCTGTAGGAGCCCATAGGGTTTTAGTGAGGTTCCGTTGTGTTGCTAAGGGTCTTGTAGAGTGCTGTCGGGTCCTGGAGTATTCTGTAGGGTTCCAGAGGGGCTCGTAGGGTTCCGTCGAAATCTGTAGGGTTCCCTAGGGGCCCATAGAGTCCCGTAGATTTCCGTAGGGACCTGTAGGGTTGTGTAAGTGCCCGCAGAAGTCTGTAGGAGTCTGTGGGATTCTGTAAGGTTCCGGAGGGTTCTGCAGGGTTCCGTAGGGGCCCGTAGAGTTCCGTAGTGGCTGGTAAAGTTCCGTAGGGCCCTGTGGGGTTCTGTATGGACCTGTAGGGTTCCGTAGGGGCCTGCAGGGTTCCGTAAGTGCCCGCAGGTGTCTGTAGGGTTCCGTAGGGGTCTGTAGGGTTCCGTAGGCACCTGCAGTGTTCTGTAGGAGCCCATAGGGTTTTAGTGAGGTTCCGTTGTGTTGCTAAGGGTCTTGTAGAGTGCTGTCGGGTCCTGGAGTATTCTGTAGGGTTCCAGAGGGGCTGGTAGGGTTCCGTCGAAATCTGAAGGGTTCCCTAGGGGCCTGTAGAGTCCCGTAGATTGCCGTAGGGGCCTGTAGAGTTATGTAAGTGCCCGCAGGGGTTGGTAGGAGCTTGTAGGGTGCCATATGTTTCCGGAGGGTTGTGTAGGGTTCCGTAGGGGCCTGTGGTGTTCCCTAGGGGCCTGTAGAGTCTCGTACAGTTTCGGTAGGGTCCTGTAGGTTTCCATAAGCGCCCGCAGAGGTCTGACGGGGCCCGTACTGTTCCGTAAGGATCCATAGGGTTCTGTAGAGCTTCGTAGGTTCCCTAGAGGCCTGTGGAGTACCGCAGGAGCCAGTAGTGTTCCGTAGGGTCCTCTAGGGTTGAGTAAGTGCCCGCAGGAGTCTGTAGGAATCCGTGGGATTCTGTAAGGTTCTGGAGGGTTCTGCAGGGTTCCGTAGGGGCCCGTAGAGTTCCGTAGTGGCTGGTAAAGTTCCCTAGGGCCCTGTACCGTTCCGTAACTGCCTGCAAGGGTCTTTAGGCTTCCGTAGGGGCTGGTAGGGTTCCATAAAGTTCCGTGGGTTCCTGCAGAGTTCTGCAAGTGCCCGCAAGGGCCTGTAGGGGCGCACAGTGTTTCTGCCAGGTTCCGTAGAGTTCCGTAGGGGCCATATTTTTCTGTAGTGGCTGGTAGTATTCTGTAGGGGTCTGTAGGTTTCCGTAGGCACCTGCAGTGTTCTGTAGGAGCCCATAGGGTTTTAGTGAGGTTCCGTTGTGTTGCTAAGGGTCTTGTAGAGTGCTGTCGGGTCCTGGAGTATTCTGTAGGGTTCCAGAGGGGCTCGTAGGGTTCCGTCGAAATCTGTAGGGTTCCCTAGGGGCCCATAGAGTCCCGTAGATTTCCGTAGGGACCTGTAGGGTTGTGTAAGTGCCCGCAGAAGTCTGTAGGAGTCTGTGGGATTCTGTAAGGTTCCGGAGGGTTCTGCAGGGTTCCGTAGGGGCCCGTAGAGTTCCGTAGTGGCTGGTAAAGTTCCGTAGGGCCCTGTGGGGTTCTGTATGGACCTGTAGGGTTCTGTAGGGGCCTGCAGGGTTCCGTAAGTGCCCGCAGGTGTCTGTAGGGTTCCGTAGGGGTCTGTAGGGTGCCGTAGGCACCTGCAGTGTTCTGTAGGAGCCCATAGGGTTTTAGTGAGGTTCCGTTGTGTTGCTAAGGGTCTTGTAGAGTGCTGTCGGGTCCTGGAGTATTCTGTAGGGTTCCAGAGGGCCTCATAGGGTTCCATCGAAATCTGAAGGGTTCCCTAGGGGCCCATAGAGTCCCGTAGATTTCCGTAGGGACCTGTAGGGTTGTGTAAGTGCCCGCAGGGGTTGGTAGGAGTCTGTGGGATTCTGTAAGGTTCTGGAGGGTTCTGCAGGGTTCCGTAGGGACCCGTAGAGTTCCGTAGTGGCTGGTAAAGTTCCGTAGGGCCCTGTGGGGTTCTGTATGGACCTGTAGGGTTCCGTAGGGGCCTGCAGGGTTCCATAAGTGCCCGCAGGTGTCTGTAGGGTTCCGTAGGGGTCTGTAGGGTTCCGTAGGCACCTGCAGTGTTCTGTAGGAGCCCATAGGGTTTTAGTGAGGTTCTGTTGTGTTGCTAAGGGTCTTGTAGAGTGCTGTCGGGTCCTGGAGTATTCTGTAGGGTTCCAGAGGGGCTGGTAGGGTTCCGTCGAAATCTGAAGGGTTCCCTAGGGGCCTGTAGAGTCCCGTAGATTGCCGTAGGGGCCTGTAGAGTTATGTAAGTGCCCGCAGGGGTTGGTAGGAGCTTGTAGGGTGCCATATGTTTCCGGAGGGTTGTGTAGGGTTCCGTAGGGGCCTGTGGTGTTCCCTAGGGGCCTGTAGAGTCTCGTACAGTTTCGGTAGGGTCCTGTAGGTTTCCATAAGCGCCCGCAGAGGTCTGAAGGGGCCCGTACTGTTCCGTAAGGATCCATAGGGTTCCGTAGAGCTTCGTAGGTTCCCTAGAGGCCTGTGGAGTACCGCAGGAGCCAGTAGTGTTCCGTAGGGTCCTCTAGGGTTGAGTAAGTGCCCGCAGGAGTCTGTAGGAATCCGTGGGGATTCTGTAAGGTTCTGGAGGGTTCTGCAGGGTTCCGTAGGGGCCCGTAGAGTTCCGTAGTGGCTGGTAAAGTTCCCTAGGGCCCTGTACGTTCCGTAACTGCCTGCAAGGGTCTTTAGGCTTCCGTAGGGGCTGGTAGGGTTCCATAAAGTTCCGTGGGTTCCTGCAGAGTTCTGCAAGTGCCCGCAAGGGCCTGTAGGGGCGCACAGTGTTTCTGCAGGTTCCGTAGAGTTCCGTAGGGGCCATATTTTTCTGTAGTGGCTGGTAGTATTCTGTAGGGGTCTGTAGGTTTCCGTAGGCACCTCGCAGTGTTCTGTAGGAGCCCATAGGGTTTTAGTGAGGTTCCGTTGTGTTGCTAAGGGTCTTGTAGAGTGCTGTCGGGTCCTGGAGTATTCTGTAGGGTTCCAGAGGGGCTCGTAGGGTTCCGTCGAAATCTGTAGGGTTCCCTAGGGGCCCATAGAGTCCCGTAGATTTCCGTAGGGACCTGTAGGGTTGTGTAAGTGCCCGCAGAAGTCTGTAGGAGTCTGTGGGATTCTGTAAGGTTCCGGAGGGTTCTGCAGGGTTCCGTAGGGGCCCGTAGAGTTCCGTAGTGGCTGGTAAAGTTCCGTAGGGCCCTGTGGGGTTCTGTATGGACCTGTAGGGTTCCGTAGGGGCCTGCAGGGTTCCGTAAGTGCCCGCAGGTGTCTGTAGGGTTCCGTAGGGGTCTGTAGGGTTCCGTAGGCACCTGCAGTGTTCTGTAGGAGCCCATAGGGGTTTTAGTGAGGTTCCGTTGTGTTGCTAAGGGTCTTGTAGAGTGCTGTCGGGTCCTGGAGTATTCTGTAGGGTTCCAGAGGGGCTGGTTAGGGTTCCGTCGAAATCTGAAGGGTTCCCTAGGGGCCTGTAGAGTCCCGTAGATTGCCGTAGGGGCCTGTAGAGTTATGTAAGTGCCCGCAGGGGTTGGTAGGAGCTTGTAGGGTGCCATATGTTTCCGGAGGGTTGTGTAGGGTTCCGTAGGGGCCTGTGGTGTTCCCTAGGGGCCTGTAGAGTCTCGTACAGTTTCGGTAGGGTCCTGTAGGTTTCCATAAGCGCCCGCAGAGGTCTGACGGGGCCCGTACTGTTCCGTAAGGATCCATAGGGTTCTGTAGAGCTTCGTAGGTTCCCTAGAGGCCTGTGGAGTACCGCAGGAGCCAGTAGTGTTCCGTAGGGTCCTCTAGGGTTGAGTAAGTGCCCGCAGGAGTCTGTAGGAATCCGTGGGATTCTGTAAGGTTCTGGAGGGTTCTGCAGGGTTCCGTAGGGGCCCGTAGAGTTCCGTAGTGGCTGGTAAAGTTCCCTAGGGCCCTGTACCGTTCCGTAACTGCCTGCAAGGGTCTTTAGGCTTCCGTAGGGGCTGGTAGGGTTCCATAAAGTTCCGTGGGTTCCTGCAGAGTTCTGCAAGTGCCCGCAAGGGCCTGTAGGGGCGCACAGTGTTTCTGCCAGGTTCCGTAGAGTTCCGTAGGGGCCATATTTTTCTGTAGTGGCTGGTAGTATTCTGTAGGGGTCTGTAGGTTTCCGTAGGCACCTGCAGTGTTCTGTAGGAGCCCATAGGGTTTTAGTGAGGTTCCGTTGTGTTGCTAAGGGTCTTGTAGAGTGCTGTCGGGTCCTGGAGTATTCTGTAGGGTTCCAGAGGGGCTCGTAGGGTTCCGTCGAAATCTGTAGGGTTCCCTAGGGGCCCATAGAGTCCCGTAGATTTCCGTAGGGACCTGTAGGGTTGTGTAAGTGCCCGCAGAAGTCTGTAGGAGTCTGTGGGATTCTGTAAGGTTCCGGAGGGTTCTGCAGGGTTCCGTAGGGGCCCGTAGAGTTCCGTAGTGGCTGGTAAAGTTCCGTAGGGCCCTGTGGGGTTCTGTATGGACCTGTAGGGTTCTGTAGGGGCCTGCAGGGTTCCGTAAGTGCCCGCAGGTGTCTGTAGGGTTCCGTAGGGGTCTGTAGGGTGCCGTAGGCACCTGCAGTGTTCTGTAGGAGCCCATAGGGTTTTAGTGAGGTTCCGTTGTGTTGCTAAGGGTCTTGTAGAGTGCTGTCGGGTCCTGGAGTATTCTGTAGGGTTCCAGAGGGCCTCATAGGGTTCCATCGAAATCTGAAGGGTTCCCTAGGGGCCCATAGAGTCCCGTAGATTTCCGTAGGGACCTGTAGGGTTGTGTAAGTGCCCGCAGGGGTTGGTAGGAGTCTGTGGGATTCTGTAAGGTTCTGGAGGGTTCTGCAGGGTTCCGTAGGGACCCGTAGAGTTCCGTAGTGGCTGGTAAAGTTCCGTAGGGCCCTGTGGGGTTCTGTATGGACCTGTAGGGTTCCGTAGGGGCCTGCAGGGTTCCATAAGTGCCCGCAGGTGTCTGTAGGGTTCCGTAGGGGTCTGTAGGGTTCCGTAGGCACCTGCAGTGTTCTGTAGGAGCCCATAGGGTTTTAGTGAGGTTCTGTTGTGTTGCTAAGGGTCTTGTAGAGTGCTGTCGGGTCCTGGAGTATTCTGTAGGGTTCCAGAGGGGCTGGTAGGGTTCCGTCGAAATCTGAAGGGTTCCCTAGGGGCCTGTAGAGTCCCGTAGATTGCCGTAGGGGCCTGTAGAGTTATGTAAGTGCCCGCAGGGGTTGGTAGGAGCTTGTAGGGTGCCATATGTTTCCGGAGGGTTGTGTAGGGTTCCGTAGGGGCCTGTGGTGTTCCCTAGGGGCCTGTAGAGTCTCGTACAGTTTCGGTAGGGTCCTGTAGGTTTCCATAAGCGCCCGCAGAGGTCTGAAGGGGCCCGTACTGTTCCGTAAGGATCCATAGGGTTCCGTAGAGCTTCGTAGGTTCCCTAGAGGCCTGTGGAGTACCGCAGGAGCCAGTAGTGTTCCGTAGGGTCCTCTAGGGTTGAGTAAGTGCCCGCAGGAGTCTGTAGGAATCCGTGGGATTCTGTAAGGTTCTGGAGGGTTCTGCAGGGTTCCGTAGGGGCCCTAGAGTTCCGTAGTGGCTGGTAAAGTTCCCTAGGGCCCTGTACCGTTCCGTAACTGCCTGCAAGGGTCTTTAGGCTTCCGTAGGGGCTGGTAGGGTTCCATAAAGTTCCGTGGGTTCCTGCAGAGTTCTGCAAGTGCCCGCAAGGGCCTGTAGGGGCGCACAGTGTTTCTGCCAGGTTCCGTAGAGTTCCGTAGGGGCCATATTTTTCTGTAGTGGCTGGTAGTATTCTGTAGGGGTCTGTAGGTTTCCGTAGGCACCTGCAGTGTTCTGTAGGAGCCCATAGGGTTTTAGTGAGGTTCCGTTGTGTTGCTGAGGGTCTTGTAGAGTGCTGTCGGGTCCTGGAGTATTCTGTAGGGTTCCAGAGGGGCTGGTAGGGTTCCGTCGAAATCTGTAGGGTTCCCTAGGGGCCCATAGAGTCCCGTAGATTTCCGTAGGGACCTGTAGGGTTGTGTAAGTGCCCGCAGAAGTCTGTAGGAGTCTGTGGGATTCTGTAAGGTTCCGGAGGGTTCTGCAGGGTTCCGTAGGGGCCCGTAGAGTTCCGTAGTGGCTGGTAAAGTTCCGTAGGGCCCTGTGGGGTTCTGTATGGACCTGTAGGGTTCCGTAGGGGCCTGCAGGGTTCCGTAAGTGCCCGCAGGTGTCTGTAGGGTTCCGTAGGGGTCTGTAGGGTTCCGTAGGCACCTGCAGTGTTCTGTAGGAGCCCATAGGGTTTTAGTGAGGTTCCGTTGTGTTGCTAAGGGTCTTGTAGAGTGCTGTCGGGTCCTGGAGTATTCTGTAGGGTTCCAGAGGGCCTCATAGGGTTCCATCGAAATCTGAAGGGTTCCCTAGGGGCCCATAGAGTCCCGTAGATTTCCGTAGGGACCTGTAGGGTTGTGTAAGTGCCCGCAGGGGTTGGTAGGAGTCTGTGGGATTCTGTAAGGTTCTGGAGGGTTCTGCAGGGTTCCGTAGGGACCCGTAGAGTTCCGTAGTGGCTGGTAAAGTTCTGTAGGGCCCTGTGGGGTTCTGTATGGACCTGTAGGGTTCCGTAGGGGCCTGCAGGGTTCCATAAGTGCCCGCAGGTGTCTGTAGGGTTCCGTAGGGGTCTGTAGGGTTCCGTAGGCACCTGCAGTGTTCTGTAGGAGCCCATAGGGTTTTAGTGAGGTTCTGTTGTGTTGCTAAGGGTCTTGTAGAGTGCTGTCGGGTCCTGGAGTATTCTGTAGGGTTCCAGAGGGGCTGGTAGGGTTCCGTCGAAATCTGAAGGGTTCCCTAGGGGCCTGTAGAGTCCCGTAGATTGCCGTAGGGGCCTGTAGAGTTATGTAAGTGCCCGCAGGGGTTGGTAGGAGCTTGTAGGGTGCCATATGTTTCCGGAGGGTTGTGTAGGGTTCCGTAGGGGCCTGTGGTGTTCCCTAGGGGCCTGTAGAGTCTCGTACAGTTTCGGTAGGGTCCTGTAGGTTTCCATAAGCGCCCGCAGAGGTCTGAAGGGGCCCGTACTGTTCCGTAAGGATCCATAGGGTTCCGTAGAGCTTCGTAGGTTCCCTAGAGGCCTGTGGAGTACCGCAGGAGCCAGTAGTGTTCCGTAGGGTCCTCTAGGGTTGAGTAAGTGCCCGCAGGAGTCTGTAGGAATCCGTGGGATTCTGTAAGGTTCTGGAGGGTTCTGCAGGGTTCCGTAGGGGCCCGTAGAGTTCCGTAGTGGCTGGTAAAGTTCCCTAGGGCCCTGTACCGTTCCGTAACTGCTTGCAAGGGTCTTTAGGCTTCCGTAGGGGCTGGTAGGGTTCCATAAAGTTCCGTGGGTTCCTGCAGAGTTCTGCAAGTGCCCGCAAGGGCCTGTAGGGGCGCACAGTGTTTCTGCCAGGTTCCGTAGAGTTCCGTAGGGGCCATATTTTTCTGTAGTGGCTGGTAGTATTCTGTAGGGGTCTGTAGGTTTCCGTAGGCACCTGCAGTGTTCTGTAGGAGCCCATAGGGTTTTAGTGAGGTTCCGTTGTGTTGCTAAGGGTCTTGTAGAGTGCTGTCGGGTCCTGGAGTATTCTGTAGGGTTCCAGAGGGGCTCGTAGGGTTCCGTCGAAATCTGTAGGGTTCCCTAGGGGCCCATAGAGTCCCGTAGATTTCCGTAGGGACCTGTAGGGTTGTGTAAGTGCCCGCAGAAGTCTGTAGGAGTCTGTGGGATTCTGTAAGGTTCCGGAGGGTTCTGCAGGGTTCCGTAGGGGCCCGTAGAGTTCCGTAGTGGCTGGTAAAGTTCCGTAGGGCCCTGTGGGGTTCTGTATGGACCTGTAGGGTTCCGTAGGGGCCTGCAGGGTTCCGTAAGTGCCCGCAGGTGTCTGTAGGGTTCCGTAGGGGTCTGTAGGGTTCCGTAGGCACCTGCAGTGTTCTGTAGGAGCCCATAGGGTTTTAGTGAGGTTCCGTTGTGTTGCTAAGGGTCTTGTAGAGTGCTGTCGGGTCCTGGAGTATTCTGTAGGGTTCCAGAGGGCCTCATAGGGTTCCATCGAAATCTGAAGGGTTCCCTAGGGGCCCATAGAGTCCCGTAGATTTCCGTAGGGACCTGTAGGGTTGTGTAAGTGCCCGCAGGGGTTGGTAGGAGTCTGTGGGATTCTGTAAGGTTCTGGAGGGTTCTGCAGGGTTCCGTAGGGACCCGTAGAGTTCCGTAGTGGCTGGTAAAGTTCCCTAGGGCCCTGTACCGTTCCGTAACTGCCTGCAAGGGTCTTTAGGCTTCCGTAGGGGCTGGTAGGGTTCCATAAAGTTCCGTGGGTTCCTGCAGAGTTCTGCAAGTGCCCGCAAGGGCCTGTAGGGGCGCACAGTGTTTCTGCCAGGTTCCGTAGAGTTCCGTAGGGGCCATATTTTTCTGTAGTGGCTGGTAGTATTCTGTAGGGGTCTGTAGGGTTCCGTAGGCACCTGCAGTGTTCTGTAGGAGCCCATAGGGTTTTAGTGAGGTTCCGTTGTGTTGCTAAGGGTCTTGTAGAGTGCTGTCGGGTCCTGGAGTATTCTGTAGGGTTCCAGAGGGGCTGGTAGGGTTCCGTCGAAATCTGAAGGGTTCCCTAGGGGCCTGTAGAGTCCCGTAGATTGCCGTAGGGGCCTGTAGAGTTATGTAAGTGCCCGCAGGGGTTGGTAGGAGCTTGTAGGGTGCCATATGTTTCCGGAGGGTTGTGTAGGGTTCCGTAGGGGCCTGTGGTGTTCCCTAGGGGCCTGTAGAGTCTCGTACAGTTTCGGTAGGGTCCTGTAGGTTTCCATAAGCGCCCGCAGAGGTCTGAAGGGGCCCGTACTGTTCCGTAAGGATCCATAGGGTTCCGTAGAGCTTCGTAGGTTCCCTAGAGGCCTGTGGAGTACCGCAGGAGCCAGTAGTGTTCCGTAGGGTCCTCTAGGGTTGAGTAAGTGCCCGCAGGAGTCTGTAGGAATCCGTGGGATTCTGTAAGGTTCTGGAGGGTTCTGCAGGGTTCTGTAGGGGCCCGTAGAGTTCCGTAGTGGCTGGTAAAGTTCCCTAGGGCCCTGTACCGTTCCGTAACTGCCTGCAAGGGTCTTTAGGCTTCCGTAGGGGCTGGTAGGGTTCCATAAAGTTCCGTGGGTTCCTGCAGAGTTCTGCAAGTGCCCGCAAGGGCCTGTAGGGGCGCACAGTGTTTCTGCCAGGTTCCGTAGAGTTCCGTAGGGGCCATATTTTTCTGTAGTGGCTGGTAGTATTCTGTAGGGGTCTGTAGGTTTCCGTAGGCACCTGCAGTGTTCTGTAGGAGCCCATAGGGTTTTAGTGAGGTTCCGTTGTGTTGCTAAGGGTCTTGTAGAGTGCTGTCGGGTCCTGGAGTATTCTGTAGGGTTCCAGAGGGGCTGGTAGGGTTCCGTCGAAATCTGTAGGGTTCCCTAGGGGCCCATAGAGTCCCGTAGATTTCCGTAGGGACCTGTAGGGTTGTGTAAGTGCCCGCAGAAGTCTGTAGGAGTCTGTGGGATTCTGTAAGGTTCCGGAGGGTTCTGCAGGGTTCCGTAGGGACCCGTAGAGTTCCGTAGTGGCTGGTAAAGTTCCGTAGGGCCCTGTGGGGTTCTGTATGGACCTGTAGGGTTCTGTAGGGGCCTGCAGGGTTCCGTAAGTGCCCGCAGGTGTCTGTAGGGTTCCGTAGGGGTCTGTAGGGTTCCGTAGGCACCTGCAGTGTTCTGTAGGAGCCCATAGGGTTTTAGTGAGGTTCCGTTGTGTTGCTAAGGGTCTTGTAGAGTGCTGTCGGGTCCTGGAGTATTCTGTAGGGTTCCAGAGGGCCTCATAGGGTTCCATCGAAATCTGAAGGGTTCCCTAGGGGCCCATAGAGTCCCGTAGATTTCCGTAGGGACCTGTAGGGTTGTGTAAGTGCCCGCAGAAGTCTGTAGGAGTCTGTGGGATTCTGTAAGGTTCTGGAGGGTTCTGCAGGGTTCCGTAGGGACCCGTAGAGTTCCGTAGTGGCTGGTAAAGTTCCGTAGGGCCCTGTGGGGTTCTGTAGGGACCTGTAGGGTTCCGTAGGGGCCTGCAGGGTTCCATAAGTGCCCGCAGGTGTCTGTAGGGTTCCGTAGGGGTCTGTAGGGTTCCGTAGGCACCTGCAGTGTTCTGTAGGAGCCCATAGGGTTTTAGTGAGGTTCTGTTGTGTTGCTAAGGGTCTTGTAGAGTGCTGTCGGGTCCTGGAGTATTCTGTAGGGTTCCAGAGGGGCTGGTAGGGTTCCGTCGAAATCTGAAGGGTTCCCTAGGGGCCCGTAGAGTCCCGTAGATTTCCGTAGGGGCCTGTAGAGTTATGTAAGTGCCCGCAGGGGTTGGTAGGAGCTTGTAGGGTGCCATATGTTTCCGGAGGGTTGTGTAGGGTTCCGTAGGGGCCTGTGGTGTTCCCTAGGGGCCTGTAGAGTCTCGTACAGTTTCGGTAGGGTCCTGTAGGTTTCCATAAGCGCCCGCAGAGGTCTGAAGGGGCCCGTACTGTTCCGTAAGGATCCATAGGGTTCCGTAGAGCTTCGTAGGTTCCCTAGAGGCCTGTGGAGTACCGCAGGAGCCAGTAGTGTTCCGTAGGGTCCTCTAGGGTTGAGTAAGTGCCCGCAGGAGTCTGTAGGAATCCGTGGGATTCTGTAAGGTTCTGGAGGGTTCTGCAGGGTTCCGTAGGGGCCCGTAGAGTTCCGTAGTGGCTGGTAAAGTTCCCTAGGGCCCTGTACCGTTCCGTAACTGCCTGCAAGGGTCTTTAGGCTTCCGTAGGGGCTGGTAGGGTTCCATAAAGTTCCGTGGGTTCCTGCAGAGTTCTGCAAGTGCCCGCAAGGGCCTGTAGGGGCGCACAGTGTTTCTGCCAGGTTCCGTAGAGTTCCGTAGGGGCCATATTTTTCTGTAGTGGCTGGTAGTATTCTGTAGGGGTCTGTAGGTTTCCGTAGGCACCTGCAGTGTTCTGTAGGAGCCCATAGGGTTTTAGTGAGGTTCCGTTGTGTTGCTAAGGGTCTTGTAGAGTGCTGTCGGGTCCTGGAGTATTCTGTAGGGTTCCAGAGGGGCTCGTAGGGTTCCGTCGAAATCTGTAGGGTTCCCTAGGGGCCCATAGAGTCCCGTAGATTTCCGTAGGGACCTGTAGGGTTGTGTAAGTGCCCGCAGAAGTCTGTAGGAGTCTGTGGGATTCTGTAAGGTTCCGGAGGGTTCTGCAGGGTTCCGTAGGGACCCGTAGAGTTCCGTAGTGGCTGGTAAAGTTCCGTAGGGCCCTGTGGGGTTCTGTATGGACCTGTAGGGTTCTGTAGGGGCCTGCAGGGTTCCGTAAGTGCCCGCAGGTGTCTGTAGGGTTCCGTAGGGGTCTGTAGGGTTCCGTAGGCACCTGCAGTGTTCTGTAGGAGCCCATAGGGTTTTAGTGAGGTTCCGTTGTGTTGCTAAGGGTCTTGTAGAGTGCTGTCGGGTCCTGGAGTATTCTGTAGGGTTCCAGAGGGCCTCATAGGGTTCCATCGAAATCTGAAGGGTTCCCTAGGGGCCCATAGAGTCCCGTAGATTTCCGTAGGGACCTGTAGGGTTGTGTAAGTGCCCGCAGAAGTCTGTAGGAGTCTGTGGGATTCTGTAAGGTTCTGGAGGGTTCTGCAGGGTTCCGTAGGGACCCGTAGAGTTCCGTAGTGGCTGGTAAAGTTCCGTAGGGCCCTGTGGGGTTCTGTAGGGACCTGTAGGGTTCCGTAGGGGCCTGCAGGGTTCCATAAGTGCCCGCAGGTGTCTGTAGGGTTCCGTAGGGGTCTGTAGGGTTCCGTAGGCACCTGCAGTGTTCTGTAGGAGCCCATAGGGTTTTAGTGAGGTTCTGTTGTGTTGCTAAGGGTCTTGTAGAGTGCTGTCGGGTCCTGGAGTATTCTGTAGGGTTCCAGAGGGGCTGGTAGGGTTCCGTCGAAATCTGAAGGGTTCCCTAGGGGCCCGTAGAGTCCCGTAGATTTCCGTAGGGGCCTGTAGAGTTATGTAAGTGCCCGCAGGGGTTGGTAGGAGCTTGTAGGGTGCCATATGTTTCCGGAGGGTTGTGTAGGGTTCCGTAGGGGCCTGTGGTGTTCCCTAGGGGCCTGTAGAGTCTCGTACAGTTTCGGTAGGGTCCTGTAGGTTTCCATAAGCGCCCGCAGAGGTCTGAAGGGGCCCGTACTGTTCCGTAAGGATCCATAGGGTTCCGTAGAGCTTCGTAGGTTCCCTAGAGGCCTGTGGAGTACCGCAGGAGCCAGTAGTGTTCCGTAGGGTCCTCTAGGGTTGAGTAAGTGCCCGCAGGAGTCTGTAGGAATCCGTGGGATTCTGTAAGGTTCTGGAGGGTTCTGCAGGGTTCCGTAGGGGCCCGTAGAGTTCCGTAGTGGCTGGTAAAGTTCCCTAGGGCCCTGTACCGTTCCGTAACTGCCTGCAAGGGTCTTTAGGCTTCCGTAGGGGCTGGTAGGGTTCCATAAAGTTCCGTGGGTTCCTGCAGAGTTCTGCAAGTGCCCGCAAGGGCCTGTAGGGGCGCACAGTGTTTCTGCCAGGTTCCGTAGAGTTCCGTAGGGGCCATATTTTTCTGTAGTGGCTGGTAGTATTCTGTAGGGGTCTGTAGGTTTCCGTAGGCACCTGCAGTGTTCTGTAGGAGCCCATAGGGTTTTAGTGAGGTTCCGTTGTGTTGCTAAGGGTCTTGTAGAGTGCTGTCGGGTCCTGGAGTATTCTGTAGGGTTCCAGAGGGGCTCGTAGGGTTCCGTCGAAATCTGTAGGGTTCCCTAGGGGCCCATAGAGTCCCGTAGATTTCCGTAGGGACCTGTAGGGTTGTGTAAGTGCCCGCAGAAGTCTGTAGGAGTCTGTGGGATTCTGTAAGGTTCCGGAGGGTTCTGCAGGGTTCCGTAGGGGCCCGTAGAGTTCCGTAGTGGCTGGTAAAGTTCCGTAGGGCCCTGTGGGGTTCTGTATGGACCTGTAGGGTTCCGTAGGGGCCTGCAGGGTTCCGTAAGTGCCCGCAGGTGTCTGTAGGGTTCCGTAGGGGTCTGTAGGGTTCCGTAGGCACCTGCAGTGTTCTGTAGGAGCCCATAGGGTTTTAGTGAGGTTCCGTTGTGTTGCTAAGGGTCTTGTAGAGTGCTGTCGGGTCCTGGAGTGTTCTGTAGGGTTCCAGAGGGCCTCATAGGGTTCCATCGAAATCTGAAGGGTTCCCTAGGGGCCCATAGAGTCCCGTAGATTTCCGTAGGGACCTGTAGGGTTGTGTAAGTACCCGCAGAAGTCTGTAGGAGTCTGTGGGATTCTGTAAGGTTCTGGAGGGTTCTGCAGGGTTCCGTAGGGACCCGTAGAGTTCCGTAGTGGCTGGTAAAGTTCCGTAGGGCCCTGTGGGGTTCTGTATGGACCTGTAGGGTTCCGTAGGGGCCTGCAGGGTTCCATAAGTGCCCGCAGGTGTCTGTAGGGTTCCGTAGGGGTCTGTAGGGTTCCGTAGGCACCTGCAGTGTTCTGTAGGAGCCCATAGGGTTTTAGTGAGGTTCTGTTGTGTTGCTAAGGGTCTTGTAGAGTGCTGTCGGGTCCTGGAGTATTCTGTAGGGTTCCAGAGGGGCTGGTAGGGTTCCGTCGAAATCTGAAGGGTTCCCTAGGGGCCTGTAGAGTCCCGTAGATTGCCGTAGGGGCCTGTAGAGTTATGTAAGTGCCCGCAGGGGTTGGTAGGAGCTTGTAGGGTGCCATATGTTTCCGGAGGGTTGTGTAGGGTTCCGTAGGGGCCTGTGGTGTTCCCTAGGGGCCTGTAGAGTCTCGTACAGTTTCGGTAGGGTCCTGTAGGTTTCCATAAGCGCCCGCAGAGGTCTGAAGGGGCCCGTACTGTTCCGTAAGGATCCATAGGGTTCCGTAGAGCTTCGTAGGTTCCCTAGAGGCCTGTGGAGTACCGCAGGAGCCAGTAGTGTTCCGTAGGGTCCTCTAGGGTTGAGTAAGTGCCCGCAGGAGTCTGTAGGAATCCGTGGGATTCTGTAAGGTTCTGGAGGGTTCTGCAGGGTTCCGTAGGGGCCCGTAGAGTTCCGTAGTGGCTGGTAAAGTTCCCTAGGGCCCTGTACCGTTCCGTAACTGCCTGCAAGGGTCTTTAGGCTTCCGTAGGGGCTGGTAGGGTTCCATAAAGTTCCGTGGGTTCCTGCAGAGTTCTGCAAGTGCCCGCAAGGGCCTGTAGGGGCGCACAGTGTTTCTGCCAGGTTCCGTAGAGTTCCGTAGGGGCCATATTTTTCTGTAGTGGCTGGTAGTATTCTGTAGGGGTCTGTAGGTTTCCGTAGGCACCTGCAGTGTTCTGTAGGAGCCCATAGGGTTTTAGTGAGGTTCCGTTGTGTTGCTAAGGGTCTTGTAGAGTGCTGTCGGGTCCTGGAGTATTCTGTAGGGTTCCAGAGGGGCTCGTAGGGTTCCGTCGAAATCTATAGGGTTCCCTAGGGGCCCATAGAGTCCCGTAGATTTCCGTAGGGACCTGTAGGGTTGTGTAAGTGCCCGCAGGGGTTGGTAGGAGTCTGTGGGATTCTGTAAGGTTCTGGAGGGTTCTGCAGGGTTCCGTAGGGACCCGTAGAGTTCCGTAGTGGCTGGTAAAGTTCCGTAGGGCCCTGTGGGGTTCTGTATGGACCTGTAGGGTTCCGTAGGGGCCTGCAGGGTTCCATAAGTGCCCGCAGGTGTCTGTAGGGTTCCGTAGGGGTCTGTAGGGTTCCGTAGGCACCTGCAGTGTTCTGTAGGAGCCCATAGGGTTTTAGTGAGGTTCTGTTGTGTTGCTAAGGGTCTTGTAGAGTGCTGTCGGGTCCTGGAGTATTCTGTAGGGTTCCAGAGGGGCTGGTAGGGTTCCGTCGAAATCTGAAGGGTTCCCTAGGGGCCCGTAGAGTCCCGTAGATTTCCGTAGGGGCCTGTAGAGTTATGTAAGTGCCCGCAGGGGTTGGTAGGAGCTTGTAGGGTGCCATATGTTTCCGGAGGGTTGTGTAGGGTTCCGTAGGGGCCTGTGGTGTTCCCTAGGGGCCTGTAGAGTCTCGTACAGTTTCGGTAGGGTCCTGTAGGTTTCCATAAGCGCCCGCAGAGGTCTGAAGGGGCCCGTACTGTTCCGTAAGGATCCATAGGGTTCCGTAGAGCTTCGTAGGTTCCCTAGAGGCCTGTGGAGTACCGCAGGAGCCAGTAGTGTTCCGTAGGGTCCTCTAGGGTTGAGTAAGTGCCCGCAGGAGTCTGTAGGAATCCGTGGGATTCTGTAAGGTTCTGGAGGGTTCTGCAGGGTTCCGTAGGGGCCCGTAGAGTTCCGTAGTGGCTGGTAAAGTTCCCTAGGGCCCTGTACCGTTCCGTAACTGCCTGCAAGGGTCTTTAGGCTTCCGTAGGGGCTGGTAGGGTTCCATAAAGTTCCGTGGGTTCCTGCAGAGTTCTGCAAGTGCCCACAAGGGCCTGTAGGGGCGCACAGTGTTTCTGCCAGGTTCCGTAGAGTTCCGTAGGGGCCATATTTTTCTGTAGTGGCTGGTAGTATTCTGTAGGGGTCTGTAGGTTTCCGTAGGCACCTGCAGTGTTCTGTAGGAGCCCATAGGGTTTTAGTGAGGTTCCGTTGTGTTGCTAAGGGTCTTGTAGAGTGCTTTCGGGTCCTGGAGTATTCTGTAGGGTTCCAGAGGGGCTCGTAGGGTTCCGTCGAAATCTATAGGGTTCCCTAGGGGCCCATAGAGTCCCGTAGATTTCCGTAGGGACCTGTAGGGTTGTGTAAGTGCCCGCAGAAGTCTGTAGGAGTCTGTGGGATTCTGTAAGGTTCCGGAGGGTTCTGCAGGGTTCCCTAGGGGCCCTTAGAGTTCCGTAGTGGCTGGTAAAGTTCCGTAGGGCCCTGTGGGGTTCTGTATGGACCTGTAGGGTTCTGTAGGGGCCTGCAGGGTTCCGTAAGTGCCCGCAGGTGTCTGTAGGGTTCCGTAGGGGTCTGTAGGGTTCCGTAGGCACCTGCAGTGTTCTGTAGGAGCCCATAGGGTTTTAGTGAGGTTCCGTTGTGTTGCTAAGGGTCTTGTAGAGTGCTGTCGGGTCCTGGAGTATTCTGTAGGGTTCCAGAGGGCCTCATAGGGTTCCATCGAAATCTGAAGGGTTCCCTAGGGGCCCATAGAGTCCCGTAGATTTCCGTAGGGACCTGTAGGGTTGTGTAAGTGCCCGCAGGGGTTGGTAGGAGTCTGTGGGATTCTGTAAGGTTCTGGAGGGTTCTGCAGGGTTCCGTAGGGACCCGTAGAGTTCCGTAGTGGCTGGTAAAGTTCCGTAGGGCCCTGTGGGGTTCTGTATGGACCTGTAGGGTTCCGTAGGGGCCTGCAGGGTTCCATAAGTGCCCGCAGGTGTCTGTAGGGTTCCGTAGGGGTCTGTAGGGTTCCGTAGGCACCTGCAGTGTTCTGTAGGAGCCCATAGGGTTTTAGTGAGGTTCTGTTGTGTTGCTAAGGGTCTTGTAGAGTGCTGTCGGGTCCTGGAGTATTCTGTAGGGTTCCAGAGGGGCTGGTAGGGTTCCGTTGAAATCTGAAGGGTTCCCTAGGGGCCCGTAGAGTCCCGTAGATTTCCGTAGGGGCCTGTAGAGTTATGTAAGTGCCCGCAGGGGTTGGTAGGAGCTTGTAGGGTGCCATATGTTTCCGGAGGGTTGTGTAGGGTTCCGTAGGGGCCTGTGGTGTTCCCTAGGGGCCTGTAGAGTCTCGTACAGTTTCGGTAGGGTCCTGTAGGTTTCCATAAGCGCCCGCAGAGGTCTGAAGGGGCCCGTACTGTTCCGTAAGGATCCATAGGGTTCCGTAGAGCTTCGTAGGTTCCCTAGAGGCCTGTGGAGTACCGCAGGAGCCAGTAGTGTTCCGTAGGGTCCTCTAGGGTTGAGTAAGTGCCCGCAGGAGTCTGTAGGAATCCGTGGGATTCTGTAAGGTTCTGGAGGGTTCTGCAGGGTTCCGTAGGGGCCCGTAGAGTTCCGTAGTGGCTGGTAAAGTTCCCTAGGGCCCTGTACCGTTCCGTAACTGCCTGCAAGGGTCTTTAGGCTTCCGTAGGGGCTGGTAGGGTTCCATAAAGTTCCGTGGGTTCCTGCAGAGTTCTGCAAGTGCCCGCAAGGGCCTGTAGGGGCGCACAGTGTTTCTGCCAGGTTCCGTAGAGTTCCGTAGGGGCCATATTTTTCTGTAGTGGCTGGTAGTATTCTGTAGGGGTCTGTAGGTTTCCGTAGGCACCTGCAGTGTTCTGTAGGAGCCCATAGGGTTTTAGTGAGGTTCCGTTGTGTTGCTAAGGGTCTTGTAGAGTGCTGTCGGGTCCTGGAGTATTCTGTAGGGTTCCAGAGGGCCTCATAGGGTTCCATCGAAATCTGAAGGGTTCCCTAGGGGCCCATAGAGTCCCGTAGATTTCCGTAGGGACCTGTAGGGTTGTGTAAGTGCCCGCAGGGGTTGGTAGGAGTCTGTGGGATTCTGTAAGGTTCTGGAGGGTTCTGCAGGGTTCCGTAGGGACCCGTAGAGTTCCGTAGTGGCTGGTAAAGTTCCGTAGGGCCCTGTGGGGTTCTGTATGGACCTGTAGGGTTCCGTAGGGGCCTGCAGGGTTCCATAAGTGCCCGCAGGTGTCTGTAGGGTTCCGTAGGGGTCTGTAGGGTTCCGTAGGCACCTGCAGTGTTCTGTAGGAGCCCATAGGGTTTTAGTGAGGTTCTGTTGTGTTGCTAAGGGTCTTGTAGAGTGCTGTCGGGTCCTGGAGTATTCTGTAGGGTTCCAGAGGGGCTGGTAGGGTTCCGTCGAAATCTGAAGGGTTCCCTAGGGGCCCGTAGAGTCCCGTAGATTTCCGTAGGGGCCTGTAGAGTTATGTAAGTGCCCGCAGGGGTTGGTAGGAGCTTGTAGGGTGCCATATGTTTCCGGAGGGTTGTGTAGGGTTCCGTAGGGGCCTGTGGTGTTCCCTAGGGGCCTGTAGAGTCTCGTACAGTTTCGGTAGGGTCCTGTAGGTTTCCATAAGCGCCCGCAGAGGTCTGAAGGGGCCCGTACTGTTCCGTAAGGATCCATAGGGTTCCGTAGAGCTTCGTAGGTTCCCTAGAGGCCTGTGGAGTACCGCAGGAGCCAGTAGTGTTCCGTAGGGTCCTCTAGGGTTGAGTAAGTGCCCGCAGGAGTCTGTAGGAATCCGTGGGATTCTGTAAGGTTCTGGAGGGTTCTGCAGGGTTCCGTAGGGGCCCGTAGAGTTCCGTAGTGGCTGGTAAAGTTCCCTAGGGCCCTGTACCGTTCCGTAACTGCCTGCAAGGGTCTTTAGGCTTCCGTAGGGGCTGGTAGGGTTCCATAAAGTTCCGTGGGTTCCTGCAGAGTTCTGCAAGTGCCCGCAAGGGCCTGTAGGGGCGCACAGTGTTTCTGCCAGGTTCCGTAGAGTTCCGTAGGGGCCATATTTTTCTGTAGTGGCTGGTAGTATTCTGTAGGGGTCTGTAGGTTTCCGTAGGCACCTGCAGTGTTCTGTAGGAGCCCATAGGGTTTTAGTGAGGTTCCGTTGTGTTGCTAAGGGTCTTGTAGAGTGCTGTCGGGTCCTGGAGTATTCTGTAGGGTTCCAGAGGGGCTCGTAGGGTTCCGTCGAAATCTGTAGGGTTCCCTAGGGGCCCATAGAGTCCCGTAGATTTCCGTAGGGACCTGTAGGGTTGTGTAAGTGCCCGCAGGGGTTGGTAGGAGTCTGTGGGATTCTGTAAGGTTCTGGAGGGTTCTGCAGGGTTCCGTAGGGACCCGTAGAGTTCCGTAGTGGCTGGTAAAGTTCCGTAGGACCCTGTGGGGTTCTGTATGGACCTGTAGGGTTCCGTAGGGGCCTGCAGGGTTCCATAAGTGCCCGCAGGTGTCTGTAGGGTTCCGTAGGGGTCTGTAGGGTTCCGTAGGCACCTGCAGTGTTCTGTAGGAGCCCATAGGGTTTTAGTGAGGTTCTGTTGTGTTGCTAAGGGTCTTGTAGAGTGCTGTCGGGTCCTGGAGTATTCTGTAGGGTTCCAGAGGGGCTGGTAGGGTTCCGTCGAAATCTGAAGGGTTCCCTAGGGGCCTGTAGAGTCCCGTAGATTGCCGTAGGGGCCTGTAGAGTTATGTAAGTGCCCGCAGGGGTTGGTAGGAGCTTGTAGGGTGCCATATGTTTCCGGAGGGTTGTGTAGGGTTCCGTAGGGGCCTGTGGTGTTCCCTAGGGGCCTGTAGAGTCTCGTACAGTTTCGGTAGGGTCCTGTAGGTTTCCATAAGCGCCCGCAGAGGTCTGAAGGGGCCCGTACTGTGCAGTAAGGATCCATAGGGTTCCGTAGAGCTTCGTAGGTTCCCTAGAGGCCTGTGGAGTACCGCAGGAGCCAGTAGTGTTCCGTAGGGTCCTCTAGGGTTGAGTAAGTGCCCGCAGGAGTCTGTAGGAATCCGTGGGATTCTGTAAGGTTCTGGAGGGTTCTGCAGGGTTCCGTAGGGGCCCGTAGAGTTCCGTAGTGGCTGGTAAAGTTCCCTAGGGCCCTGTACCGTTCCGTAACTGCCTGCAAGGGTCTTTAGGCTTCCGTAGGGGCTGGTAGGGTTCCATAAAGTTCCGTGGGTTCCTGCAGAGTTCTGCAAGTGCCCGCAAGGGCCTGTAGGGGCGCACAGTGTTTCTGCCAGGTTCCGTAGAGTTCCGTAGGGGCCATATTTTTCTGTAGTGGCTGGTAGTATTCTGTAGGGGTCTGTAGGTTTCCGTAGGCACCTGCAGTGTTCTGTAGGAGCCCATAGGGTTTTAGTGAGGTTCCGTTGTGTTGCTAAGGGTCTTGTAGAGTGCTGTCGGGTCCTGGAGTATTCTGTAGGGTTCCAGAGGGGCTCGTAGGGTTCCGTCGAAATCTGAAGGGTTCCCTAGGGGCCCATAGAGTCCCGTAGATTTCCGTAGGGACCTGTAGGGTTGTGTAAGTGCCCGCAGAAGTCTGTAGGAGTCTGTGGGATTCTGTAAGGTTCCGGAGGGTTCTGCAGGGTTCCGTAGGGGCCCGTAGAGTTCCGTAGTGGCTGGTAAAGTTCCGTAGGGCCCTGTGGGGTTCTGTATGGACCTGTAGGGTTCCGTAGGGGCCTGCAGGGTTCCGTAAGTGCCCGCAGGTGTCTGTAGGGTTCCGTAGGGGTCTGTAGGGTTCCGTAGGCACCTGCAGTGTTCTGTAGGAGCCCATAGGGTTTTAGTGAGGTTCCGTTGTGTTGCTAAGGGTCTTGTAGAGTGCTGTCGGGTCCTGGAGTATTCTGTAGGGTTCCAGAGGGCCTCATAGGGTTCCATCGAAATCTGAAGGGTTCCCTAGGGGCCCATAGAGTCCCGTAGATTTCCGTAGGGACCTGTAGGGTTGTGTAAGTGCCCGCAGGGGTTGGTAGGAGTCTGTGGGATTCTGTAAGGTTCTGGAGGGTTCTGCAGGGTTCCGTAGGGACCCGTAGAGTTCCGTAGTGGCTGGTAAAGTTCCGTAGGGCCCTGTGGGGTTCTGTATGGACCTGTAGGGTTCCGTAGGGGCCTGCAGGGTTCCATAAGTGCCCGCAGGTGTCTGTAGGGTTCCGTAGGGGTCTGTAGGGTTCCGTAGGCACCTGCAGTGTTCTGTAGGAGCCCATAGGGTTTTAGTGAGGTTCTGTTGTGTTGCTAAGGGTCTTGTAGAGTGCTGTCGGGTCCTGGAGTATTCTGTAGGGTTCCAGAGGGGCTGGTAGGGTTCCGTCGAAATCTGAAGGGTTCCCTAGGGACCTGTAGAGTCCCGTAGATTGCCGTAGGGGCCTGTAGAGTTATGTAAGTGCCCGCAGGGGTTGGTAGGAGCTTGTAGGGTGCCATATGTTTCCGGAGGGTTGTGTAGGGTTCCGTAGGGGCCTGTGGTGTTCCCTAGGGGCCTGTAGAGTCTCGTACAGTTTCGGTAGGGTCCTGTAGGTTTCCATAAGCGCCCGCAGAGGTCTGAAGGGGCCCGTACTGTGCAGTAAGGATCCATAGGGTTCCGTAGAGCTTCGTAGGTTCCCTAGAGGCCTGTGGAGTACCGCAGGAGCCAGTAGTGTTCCGTAGGGTCCTCTAGGGTTGAGTAAGTGCCCGCAGGAGTCTGTAGGAATCCGTGGGATTCTGTAAGGTTCTGGAGGGTTCTGCAGGGTTCCGTAGGGGCCCGTAGAGTTCCGTAGTGGCTGGTAAAGTTCCCTAGGGCCCTGTACCGTTCCGTAACTGCCTGCAAGGGTCTTTAGGCTTCCGTAGGGGCTGGTAGGGTTCCATAAAGTTCCGTGGGTTCCTGCAGAGTTCTGCAAGTGCCCGCAAGGGCCTGTAGGGGCGCACAGTGTTTCTGCCAGGTTCCGTAGAGTTCCGTAGGGGCCATATTTTTCTGTAGTGGCTGGTAGTATTCTGTAGGGGTCTGTAGGTTTCCGTAGGCACCTGCAGTGTTCTGTAGGAGCCCATAGGGTTTTAGTGAGGTTCCGTTGTGTTGCTAAGGGTCTTGTAGAGTGCTGTCGGGTCCTGGAGTATTCTGTAGGGTTCCAGAGGGGCTCGTAGGGTTCCGTTGAAATCTGAAGGGTTCCCTAGGGGCCCATAGAGTCCCGTAGATTTCCGTAGGGACCTGTAGGGTTGTGTAAGTGCCCGCAGAAGTCTGTAGGAGTCTGTGGGATTCTGTAAGGTTCCGGAGGGTTCTGCAGGGTTCCGTAGGGGCCCGTAGAGTTCCGTAGTGGCTGGTAAAGTTCCGTAGGGCCCTGTGGGGTTCTGTATGGACCTGTAGGGTTCCGTAGGGGCCTGCAGGGTTCCGTAAGTGCCCGCAGGTGTCTGTAGGGTTCCGTAGGGGTCTGTAGGGTTCCGTAGGCACCTGCAGTGTTCTGTAGGAGCCCATAGGGTTTTAGTGAGGTTCCGTTGTGTTGCTAAGGGTCTTGTAGAGTGCTGTCGGGTCCTGGAGTATTCTGTAGGGTTCCAGAGGGCCTCATAGGGTTCCATCGAAATCTGAAGGGTTCCCTAGGGGCCCATAGAGTCCCGTAGATTTCCGTAGGGACCTGTAGGGTTGTGTAAGTGCCCGCAGGGGTTGGTAGGAGTCTGTGGGATTCTGTAAGGTTCTGGAGGGTTCTGCAGGGTTCCGTAGGGACCCGTAGAGTTCCGTAGTGGCTGGTAAAGTTCCGTAGGGCCCTGTGGGGTTCTGTATGGACCTGTAGGGTTCCGTAGGGGCCTGCAGGGTTCCATAAGTGCCCGCAGGTGTCTGTAGGGTTCCGTAGGGGTCTGTAGGGTTCCGTAGGCACCTGCAGTGTTCTGTAGGAGCCCATAGGGTTTTAGTGAGGTTCTGTTGTGTTGCTAAGGGTCTTGTAGAGTGCTGTCGGGTCCTGGAGTATTCTGTAGGGTTCCAGAGGGGCTGGTAGGGTTCCGTCGAAATCTGAAGGGTTCCCTAGGGGCCTGTAGAGTCCCGTAGATTTCCGTAGGGGCCTGTAGAGTTATGTAAGTGCCCGCAGGGGTTGGTAGGAGCTTGTAGGGTGCCATATGTTTCCGGAGGGTTGTGTAGGGTTCCGTAGGGGCCTGTGGTGTTCCCTAGGGGCCTGTAGAGTCTCGTACAGTTTCGGTAGGGTCCTGTAGGTTTCCATAAGCGCCCGCAGAGGTCTGAAGGGGCCCGTACTGTTCCGTAAGGATCCATAGGGTTCCGTAGAGCTTCGTAGGTTCCCTAGAGGCCTGTGGAGTACCGCAGGAGCCAGTAGTGTTCCGTAGGGTCCTCTAGGGTTGAGTAAGTGCCCGCAGGAGTCTGTAGGAATCCGTGGGATTCTGTAAGGTTCTGGAGGGTTCTGCAGGGTTCCGTAGGGGCCCGTAGAGTTCCGTAGTGGCTGGTAAAGTTCCCTAGGGCCCTGTACCGTTCCGTAACTGCCTGCAAGGGTCTTTAGGCTTCCGTAGGGGCTGGTAGGGTTCCATAAAGTTCCGTGGGTTCCTGCAGAGTTCTGCAAGTGCCCGCAAGGGCCTGTAGGGGCGCACAGTGTTTCTGCCAGGTTCCGTAGAGTTCCGTAGGGGCCATATTTTTCTGTAGTGGCTGGTAGTATTCTGTAGGGGTCTGTAGGTTTCCGTAGGCACCTGCAGTGTTCTGTAGGAGCCCATAGGGTTTTAGTGAGGTTCTGTTGTGTTGCTAAGGGTCTTGTAGAGTGCTGTCGGGTCCTGGAGTATTCTGTAGGGTTCCAGAGGGGCTGGTAGGGTTCCGTCGAAATCTGAAGGGTTCCCTAGGGACCTGTAGAGTCCCGTAGATTGCCGTAGGGGCCTGTAGAGTTATGTAAGTGCCCGCAGGGGTTGGTAGGAGCTTGTAGGGTGCCATATGTTTCCGGAGGGTTGTGTAGGGTTCCGTAGGGGCCTGTGGTGTTCCCTAGGGGCCTGTAGAGTCTCGTACAGTTTCGGTAGGGTCCTGTAGGTTTCCATAAGCGCCCGCAGAGGTCTGAAGGGGCCCGTACTGTTCCGTAAGGATCCATAGGGTTCCGTAGAGCTTCGTAGGTTCCCTAGAGGCCTGTGGAGTACCGCAGGAGCCAGTAGTGTTCCGTAGGGTCCTCTAGGGTTGAGTAAGTGCCCGCAGGAGTCTGTAGGAATCCGTGGGATTCTGTAAGGTTCTGGAGGGTTCTGCAGGGTTCCGTAGGGGCCCGTAGAGTTCCGTAGTGGCTGGTAAAGTTCCCTAGGGCCCTGTACCGTTCCGTAACTGCCTGCAAGGGTCTTTAGGCTTCCGTAGGGGCTGGTAGGGTTCCATAAAGTTCCGTGGGTTCCTGCAGAGTTCTGCAAGTGCCCGCAAGGGCCTGTAGGGGCGCACAGTGTTTCTGCCAGGTTCCGTAGAGTTCCGTAGGGGCCATATTTTTCTGTAGTGGCTGGTAGTATTCTGTAGGGGTCTGTAGGTTTCCGTAGGCACCTGCAGTGTTCTGTAGGAGCCCATAGGGTTTTAGTGAGGTTCCGTTGTGTTGCTAAGGGTCTTGTAGAGTGCTGTCGGGTCCTGGAGTATTCTGTAGGGTTCCAGAGGGGCTCGTAGGGTTCCGTCGAAATCTGAAGGGTTCCCTAGGGGCCCATAGAGTCCCGTAGATTTCCGTAGGGACCTGTAGGGTTGTGTAAGTGCCCGCAGAAGTCTGTAGGAGTCTGTGGGATTCTGTAAGGTTCCGGAGGGTTCTGCAGGGTTCCGTAGGGGCCCGTAGAGTTCCGTAGTGGCTGGTAAAGTTCCGTAGGGCCCTGTGGGGTTCTGTATGGACCTGTAGGGTTCCGTAGGGGCCTGCAGGGTTCCGTAAGTGCCCGCAGGTGTCTGTAGGGTTCCGTAGGGGTCTGTAGGGTTCCGTAGGCACCTGCAGTGTTCTGTAGGAGCCCATAGGGTTTTAGTGAGGTTCCGTTGTGTTGCTAAGGGTCTTGTAGAGTGCTGTCGGGTCCTGGAGTATTCTGTAGGGTTCCAGAGGGCCTCATAGGGTTCCATCGAAATCTGAAGGGTTCCCTAGGGGCCCATAGAGTCCCGTAGATTTCCGTAGGGACCTGTAGGGTTGTGTAAGTGCCCGCAGGGGTTGGTAGGAGTCTGTGGGATTCTGTAAGGTTCTGGAGGGTTCTGCAGGGTTCCGTAGGGACCCGTAGAGTTCCGTAGTGGCTGGTAAAGTTCCGTAGGGCCCTGTGGGGTTCTGTATGGACCTGTAGGGTTCCGTAGGGGCCTGCAGGGTTCCATAAGTGCCCGCAGGTGTCTGTAGGGTTCCGTAGGGGTCTGTAGGGTTCCGTAGGCACCTGCAGTGTTCTGTAGGAGCCCATAGGGTTTTAGTGAGGTTCTGTTGTGTTGCTAAGGGTCTTGTAGAGTGCTGTCGGGTCCTGGAGTATTCTGTAGGGTTCCAGAGGGGCTGGTAGGGTTCCGTCGAAATCTGAAGGGTTCCCTAGGGGCCTGTAGAGTCCCGTAGATTTCCGTAGGGGCCTGTAGAGTTATGTAAGTGCCCGCAGGGGTTGGTAGGAGCTTGTAGGGTGCCATATGTTTCCGGAGGGTTGTGTAGGGTTCCGTAGGGGCCTGTGGTGTTCCCTAGGGGCCTGTAGAGTCTCGTACAGTTTCGGTAGGGTCCTGTAGGTTTCCATAAGCGCCCGCAGAGGTCTGAAGGGGCCCGTACTGTTCCGTAAGGATCCATAGGGTTCCGTAGAGCTTCGTAGGTTCCCTAGAGGCCTGTGGAGTACCGCAGGAGCCAGTAGTGTTCCGTAGGGTCCTCTAGGGTTGAGTAAGTGCCCGCAGGAGTCTGTAGGAATCCGTGGGATTCTGTAAGGTTCTGGAGGGTTCTGCAGGGTTCCGTAGGGGCCCGTAGAGTTCCGTAGTGGCTGGTAAAGTTCCCTAGGGCCCTGTACCGTTCCGTAACTGCCTGCAAGGGTCTTTAGGCTTCCGTAGGGGCTGGTAGGGTTCCATAAAGTTCCGTGGGTTCCTGCAGAGTTCTGCAAGTGCCCGCAAGGGCCTGTAGGGGCGCACAGTGTTTCTGCCAGGTTCCGTAGAGTTCCGTAGGGGCCATATTTTTCTGTAGTGGCTGGTAGTATTCTGTAGGGGTCTGTAGGGTTCCGTAGGCACCTGCAGTGTTCTGTAGGAGCCCATAGGGTTTTAGTGAGGTTCCGTTGTGTTGCTAAGGGTCTTGTAGAGTGCTGTCGGGTCCTGGAGTATTCTGTAGGGTTCCAGAGGGGCTCGTAGGGTTCCGTCGAAATCTGTAGGGTTCCCTAGGGGCCCATAGAGTCCCGTAGATTTCCGTAGGGACCTGTAGGGTTGTGTAAGTGCCCGCAGGGGTTGGTAGGAGTCTGTGGGATTCTGTAAGGTTCTGGAGGGTTCTGCAGGGTTCCGTAGGGACCCGTAGAGTTCCGTAGTGGCTGGTAAAGTTCCGTAGGACCCTGTGGGGTTCTGTATGGACCTGTAGGGTTCCGTAGGGGCCTGCAGGGTTCCATAAGTGCCCGCAGGTGTCTGTAGGGTTCCGTAGGGGTCTGTAGGGTTCCGTAGGCACCTGCAGTGTTCTGTAGGAGCCCATAGGGTTTTAGTGAGGTTCTGTTGTGTTGCTAAGGGTCTTGTAGAGTGCTGTCGGGTCCTGGAGTATTCTGTAGGGTTCCAGAGGGGCTGGTAGGGTTCCGTCGAAATCTGAAGGGTTCCCTAGGGGCCTGTAGAGTCCCGTAGATTGCCGTAGGGGCCTGTAGAGTTATGTAAGTGCCCGCAGGGGTTGGTAGGAGCTTGTAGGGTGCCATATGTTTCCGGAGGGTTGTGTAGGGTTCCGTAGGGGCCTGTGGTGTTCCCTAGGGGCCTGTAGAGTCTCGTACAGTTTCGGTAGGGTCCTGTAGGTTTCCATAAGCGCCCGCAGAGGTCTGAAGGGGCCCGTACTGTTCCGTAAGGATCCATAGGGCTCCGTAGAGCTTCGTAGGTTCCCTAGAGGCCTGTGGAGTACCGCAGGAGCCAGTAGTGTTCCGTAGGGTCCTCTAGGGTTGAGTAAGTGCCCGCAGGAGTCTGTAGGAATCCGTGGGATTCTGTAAGGTTCTGGAGGGTTCTGCAGGGTTCCGTAGGGGCCCGTAGAGTTCCGTAGTGGCTGGTAAAGTTCCCTAGGGCCCTGTACCGTTCCGTAACTGCCTGCAAGGGTCTTTAGGCTTCCGTAGGGGCTGGTAGGGTTCCATAAAGTTCCGTGGGTTCCTGCAGAGTTCTGCAAGTGCCCGCAAGGGCCTGTAGGGGCGCACAGTGTTTCTGCCAGGTTCCGTAGAGTTCCGTAGGGGCCATATTTTTCTGTAGTGGCTGGTAGTATTCTGTAGGGGTCTGTAGGTTTCCGTAGGCACCTGCAGTGTTCTGTAGGAGCCCATAGGGTTTTAGTGAGGTTCCGTTGTGTTGCTAAGGGTCTTGTAGAGTGCTGTCGGGTCCTGGAGTATTCTGTAGGGTTCCAGAGGGGCTCGTAGGGTTCCGTCGAAATCTGAAGGGTTCCCTAGGGGCCCATAGAGTCCCGTAGATTTCCGTAGGGACCTGTAGGGTTGTGTAAGTGCCCGCAGAAGTCTGTAGGAGTCTGTGGGATTCTGTAAGGTTCCGGAGGGTTCTGCAGGGTTCCGTAGGGGCCCGTAGAGTTCCGTAGTGGCTGGTAAAGTTCCGTAGGGCCCTGTGGGGTTCTGTATGGACCTGTAGGGTTCCGTAGGGGCCTGCAGGGTTCCGTAAGTGCCCGCAGGTGTCTGTAGGGTTCCGTAGGGGTCTGTAGGGTTCCGTAGGCACCTGCAGTGTTCTGTAGGAGCCCATAGGGTTTTAGTGAGGTTCCGTTGTGTTGCTAAGGGTCTTGTAGAGTGCTGTCGGGTCCTGGAGTATTCTGTAGGGTTCCAGAGGGCCTCATAGGGTTCCATCGAAATCTGAAGGGTTCCCTAGGGGCCCATAGAGTCCCGTAGATTTCCGTAGGGACCTGTAGGGTTGTGTAAGTGCCCGCAGGGGTTGGTAGGAGTCTGTGGGATTCTGTAAGGTTCTGGAGGGTTCTGCAGGGTTCCGTAGGGACCCGTAGAGTTCCGTAGTGGCTGGTAAAGTTCCGTAGGGCCCTGTGGGGTTCTGTATGGACCTGTAGGGTTCCGTAGGGGCCTGCAGGGTTCCATAAGTGCCCGCAGGTGTCTGTAGGGTTCCGTAGGGGTCTGTAGGGTTCCGTAGGCACCTGCAGTGTTCTGTAGGAGCCCATAGGGTTTTAGTGAGGTTCTGTTGTGTTGCTAAGGGTCTTGTAGAGTGCTGTCGGGTCCTGGAGTATTCTGTAGGGTTCCAGAGGGGCTGGTAGGGTTCCGTCGAAATCTGAAGGGTTCCCTAGGGGCCTGTAGAGTCCCGTAGATTTCCGTAGGGGCCTGTAGAGTTATGTAAGTGCCCGCAGGGGTTGGTAGGAGCTTGTAGGGTGCCATATGTTTCCGGAGGGTTGTGTAGGGTTCCGTAGGGGCCTGTGGTGTTCCCTAGGGGCCTGTAGAGTCTCGTACAGTTTCGGTAGGGTCCTGTAGGTTTCCATAAGCGCCCGCAGAGGTCTGAAGGGGCCCGTACTGTTCCGTAAGGATCCATAGGGTTCCGTAGAGCTTCGTAGGTTCCCTAGAGGCCTGTGGAGTACCGCAGGAGCCAGTAGTGTTCCGTAGGGTCCTCTAGGGTTGAGTAAGTGCCCGCAGGAGTCTGTAGGAATCCGTGGGATTCTGTAAGGTTCTGGAGGGTTCTGCAGGGTTCCGTAGGGGCCCGTAGAGTTCCGTAGTGGCTGGTAAAGTTCCCTAGGGCCCTGTACCGTTCCGTAACTGCCTGCAAGGGTCTTTAGGCTTCCGTAGGGGCTGGTAGGGTTCCATAAAGTTCCGTGGGTTCCTGCAGAGTTCTGCAAGTGCCCGCAAGGGCCTGTAGGGGCGCACAGTGTTTCTGCCAGGTTCCGTAGAGTTCCGTAGGGGCCATATTTTTCTGTAGTGGCTGGTAGTATTCTGTAGGGGTCTGTAGGTTTCCGTAGGCACCTGCAGTGTTCTGTAGGAGCCCATAGGGTTTTAGTGAGGTTCCGTTGTGTTGCTAAGGGTCTTGTAGAGTGCTGTCGGGTCCTGGAGTATTCTGTAGGGTTCCAGAGGGCCTCATAGGGTTCCATCGAAATCTGAAGGGTTCCCTAGGGGCCCATAGAGTCCCGTAGATTTCCGTAGGGACCTGTAGGGTTGTGTAAGTGCCCGCAGGGGTTGGTAGGAGTCTGTGGGATTCTGTAAGGTTCTGGAGGGTTCTGCAGGGTTCCGTAGGGACCCGTAGAGTTCCGTAGTGGCTGGTAAAGTTCCGTAGGGCCCTGTGGGGTTCTGTATGGACCTGTAGGGTTCCGTAGGGGCCTGCAGGGTTCCATAAGTGCCCGCAGGTGTCTGTAGGGTTCCGTAGGGGTCTGTAGGGTTCCGTAGGCACCTGCAGTGTTCTGTAGGAGCCCATAGGGTTTTAGTGAGGTTCTGTTGTGTTGCTAAGGGTCTTGTAGAGTGCTGTCGGGTCCTGGAGTATTCTGTAGGGTTCCAGAGGGGCTGGTAGGGTTCCGTCGAAATCTGAAGGGTTCCCTAGGGGCCCGTAGAGTCCCGTAGATTTCCGTAGGGGCCTGTAGAGTTATGTAAGTGCCCGCAGGGGTTGGTAGGAGCTTGTAGGGTGCCATATGTTTCCGGAGGGTTGTGTAGGGTTCCGTAGGGGCCTGTGGTGTTCCCTAGGGGCCTGTAGAGTCTCGTACAGTTTCGGTAGGGTCCTGTAGGTTTCCATAAGCGCCCGCAGAGGTCTGAAGGGGCCCGTACTGTTCCGTAAGGATCCATAGGGTTCCGTAGAGCTTCGTAGGTTCCCTAGAGGCCTGTGGAGTACCGCAGGAGCCAGTAGTGTTCCGTAGGGTCCTCTAGGGTTGAGTAAGTGCCCGCAGGAGTCTGTAGGAATCCGTGGGATTCTGTAAGGTTCTGGAGGGTTCTGCAGGGTTCCGTAGGGGCCCGTAGAGTTCCGTAGTGGCTGGTAAAGTTCCCTAGGGCCCTGTACCGTTCCGTAACTGCCTGCAAGGGTCTTTAGGCTTCCGTAGGGGCTGGTAGGGTTCCATAAAGTTCCGTGGGTTCCTGCAGAGTTCTGCAAGTGCCCGCAAGGGCCTGTAGGGGCGCACAGTGTTTCTGCCAGGTTCCGTAGAGTTCCGTAGGGGCCATATTTTTCTGTAGTGGCTGGTAGTATTCTGTAGGGGTCTGTAGGTTTCCGTAGGCACCTGCAGTGTTCTGTAGGAGCCCATAGGGTTTTAGTGAGGTTCCGTTGTGTTGCTAAGGGTCTTGTAGAGTGCTGTCGGGTCCTGGAGTATTCTGTAGGGTTCCAGAGGGGCTCGTAGGGTTCCGTCGAAATCTGTAGGGTTCCCTAGGGGCCCATAGAGTCCCGTAGATTTCCGTAGGGACCTGTAGGGTTGTGTAAGTGCCCGCAGGGGTTGGTAGGAGTCTGTGGGATTCTGTAAGGTTCTGGAGGGTTCTGCAGGGTTCCGTAGGGACCCGTAGAGTTCCGTAGTGGCTGGTAAAGTTCCGTAGGACCCTGTGGGGTTCTGTATGGACCTGTAGGGTTCCGTAGGGGCCTGCAGGGTTCCATAAGTGCCCGCAGGTGTCTGTAGGGTTCCGTAGGGGTCTGTAGGGTTCCGTAGGCACCTGCAGTGTTCTGTAGGAGCCCATAGGGTTTTAGTGAGGTTCTGTTGTGTTGCTAAGGGTCTTGTAGAGTGCTGTCGGGTCCTGGAGTATTCTGTAGGGTTCCAGAGGGGCTGGTAGGGTTCCGTCGAAATCTGAAGGGTTCCCTAGGGACCTGTAGAGTCCCGTAGATTGCCGTAGGGGCCTGTAGAGTTATGTAAGTGCCCGCAGGGGTTGGTAGGAGCTTGTAGGGTGCCATATGTTTCCGGAGGGTTGTGTAGGGTTCCGTAGGGGCCTGTGGTGTTCCCTAGGGGCCTGTAGAGTCTCGTACAGTTTCGGTAGGGTCCTGTAGGTTTCCATAAGCGCCCGCAGAGGTCTGAAGGGGCCCGTACTGTTCCGTAAGGATCCATAGGGTTCCGTAGAGCTTCGTAGGTTCCCTAGAGGCCTGTGGAGTACCGCAGGAGCCAGTAGTGTTCCGTAGGGTCCTCTAGGGTTGAGTAAGTGCCCGCAGGAGTCTGTAGGAATCCGTGGGATTCTGTAAGGTTCTGGAGGGTTCTGCAGGGTTCCGTAGGGGCCCGTAGAGTTCCGTAGTGGCTGGTAAAGTTCCCTAGGGCCCTGTACCGTTCCGTAACTGCCTGCAAGGGTCTTTAGGCTTCCGTAGGGGCTGGTAGGGTTCCATAAAGTTCCGTGGGTTCCTGCAGAGTTCTGCAAGTGCCCACAAGGGCCTGTAGGGGCGCACAGTGTTTCTGCCAGGTTCCGTAGAGTTCCGTAGGGGCCATATTTTTCTGTAGTGGCTGGTAGTATTCTGTAGGGGTCTGTAGGTTTCCGTAGGCACCTGCAGTGTTCTGTAGGAGCCCATAGGGTTTTAGTGAGGTTCCGTTGTGTTGCTAAGGGTCTTGTAGAGTGCTGTCGGGTCCTGGAGTATTCTGTAGGGTTCCAGAGGGGCTCGTAGGGTTCCGTCGAAATCTGAAGGGTTCCCTAGGGGCCCATAGAGTCCCGTAGATTTCCGTAGGGACCTGTAGGGTTGTGTAAGTGCCCGCAGAAGTCTGTAGGAGTCTGTGGGATTCTGTAAGGTTCCGGAGGGTTCTGCAGGGTTCCGTAGGGGCCCGTAGAGTTCCGTAGTGGCTGGTAAAGTTCCGTAGGGCCCTGTGGGGTTCTGTATGGACCTGTAGGGTTCCGTAGGGGCCTGCAGGGTTCCGTAAGTGCCCGCAGGTGTCTGTAGGGTTCCGTAGGGGTCTGTAGGGTTCCGTAGGCACCTGCAGTGTTCTGTAGGAGCCCATAGGGTTTTAGTGAGGTTCCGTTGTGTTGCTAAGGGTCTTGTAGAGTGCTGTCGGGTCCTGGAGTATTCTGTAGGGTTCCAGAGGGCCTCATAGGGTTCCATCGAAATCTGAAGGGTTCCCTAGGGGCCCATAGAGTCCCGTAGATTTCCGTAGGGACCTGTAGGGTTGTGTAAGTGCCCGCAGGGGTTGGTAGGAGTCTGTGGGATTCTGTAAGGTTCTGGAGGGTTCTGCAGGGTTCCGTAGGGACCCGTAGAGTTCCGTAGTGGCTGGTAAAGTTCCGTAGGACCCTGTGGGGTTCTGTATGGACCTGTAGGGTTCCGTAGGGGCCTGCAGGGTTCCATAAGTGCCCGCAGGTGTCTGTAGGGTTCCGTAGGGGTCTGTAGGGTTCCGTAGGCACCTGCAGTGTTCTGTAGGAGCCCATAGGGTTTTAGTGAGGTTCTGTTGTGTTGCTAAGGGTCTTGTAGAGTGCTGTCGGGTCCTGGAGTATTCTGTAGGGTTCCAGAGGGGCTGGTAGGGTTCCGTCGAAATCTGAAGGGTTCCCTAGGGGCCCGTAGAGTCCCGTAGATTTCCGTAGGGGCCTGTAGAGTTATGTAAGTGCCCGCAGGGGTTGGTAGGAGCTGGTAGGGTGCCATATGTTTCCGGAGGGTTGTGTAGGGTTCCGTAGGGGCCTGTGGTGTTCCCTAGGGGCCTGTAGAGTCTCGTACAGTTTCGGTAGGGTCCTGTAGGTTTCCATAAGCGCCCGCAGAGGTCTGAAGGGGCCCGTACTGTTCCGTAAGGATCCATAGGGTTCCGTAGAGCTTCGTAGGTTCCCTAGAGGCCTGTGGAGTACCGCAGGAGCCAGTAGTGTTCCGTAGGGTCCTCTAGGGTTGAGTAAGTGCCCGCAGGAGTCTGTAGGAATCCGTGGGATTCTGTAAGGTTCTGGAGGGTTCTGCAGGGTTCCGTAGGGGCCCGTAGAGTTCCGTAGTGGCTGGTAAAGTTCCCTAGGGCCCTGTACCGTTCCGTAACTGCCTGCAAGGGTCTTTAGGCTTCCGTAGGGGCTGGTAGGGTTCCATAAAGTTCCGTGGGTTCCTGCAGAGTTCTGCAAGTGCCCGCAAGGGCCTGTAGGGGCGCACAGTGTTTCTGCCAGGTTCCGTAGAGTTCCGTAGGGGCCATATTTTTCTGTAGTGGCTGGTAGTATTCTGTAGGGGTCTGTAGGTTTCCGTAGGCACCTGCAGTGTTCTGTAGGAGCCCATAGGGTTTTAGTGAGGTTCCGTTGTGTTGCTAAGGGTCTTGTAGAGTGCTGTCGGGTCCTGGAGTATTCTGTACGGTTCCAGAGGGGCTCGTAGGGTTCCGTCGAAATCTGTAGGGTTCCCTAGGGGCCCATAGAGTCCCGTAGATTTCCGTAGGGACCTGTAGGGTTGTGTAAGTGCCCGCAGAAGTCTGTAGGAGTCTGTGGGATTCTGTAAGGTTCCGGAGGGTTCTGCAGGGTTCCGTAGGGGCCCGTAGAGTTCCGTAGTGGCTGGTAAAGTTCCGTAGGGCCCTGTGGGGTTCTGTATGGACCTGTAGGGTTCCGTAGGGGCCTGCAGGGTTCCGTAAGTGCCCGCAGGTGTCTGTAGGGTTCCGTAGGGGTCTGTAGGGTTCCGTAGGCACCTGCAGTGTTCTGTAGGAGCCCATAGGGTTTTAGTGAGGTTCCGTTGTGTTGCTAAGGGTCTTGTAGAGTGCTGTCGGGTCCTGGAGTATTCTGTAGGGTTCCAGAGGGGCTGGTAGGGTTCCGTCGAAATCTGAAGGGTTCCCTAGGGGCCCGTAGAGTCCCGTAGATTTCCGTAGGGGCCTGTAGAGTTATGTAAGTGCCCGCAGGGGTTGGTAGGAGCTGGTAGGGTGCCATATGTTTCCAGAGGGTTGTGTAGGGTTCCGTAGGGGCCTGTGGTGTTCCCTAGGGGCCTGTAGAGTCTCGTACAGTTTCGGTAGGGTCCTGTAGGTTTCCATAAGCGCCCGCAGAGGTCTGAAGGGGCCCGTACTGTTCCGTAAGGATCCATAGGGTTCCGTAGAGCTTCGTAGGTTCCCTAGAGGCCTGTGGAGTACCGCAGGAGCCAGTAGTGTTCCGTAGGGTCCTCTAGGGTTGAGTAAGTGCCCGCAGGAGTCTGTAGGAATCCGTGGGATTCTGTAAGGTTCTGGAGGGTTCTGCAGGGTTCCGTAGGGGCCCGTAGAGTTCCGTAGTGGCTGGTAAAGTTCCCTAGGGCCCTGTACCGTTCCGTAACTGCCTGCAAGGGTCTTTAGGCTTCCGTAGGGGCTGGTAGGGTTCCATAAAGTTCCGTGGGTTCCTGCAGAGTTCTGCAAGTGCCCGCAAGGGCCTGTAGGGGCGCACAGTGTTTCTGCCAGGTTCCGTAGAGTTCCGTAGGGGCCATATTTTTCTGTAGTGGCTGGTAGTATTCTGTAGGGGTCTGTAGGTTTCCGTAGGCACCTGCAGTGTTCTGTAGGAGCCCATAGGGTTTTAGTGAGGTTCCGTTGTGTTGCTAAGGGTCTTGTAGAGTGCTGTCGGGTCCTGGAGTATTCTGTAGGGTTCCAGAGGGGCTCGTAGGGTTCCGTCGAAATCTGTAGGGTTCCCTAGGGGCCCATAGAGTCCCGTAGATTTCCGTAGGGACCTGTAGGGTTGTGTAAGTGCCCGCAGAAGTCTGTAGGAGTCTGTGGGATTCTGTAAGGTTCCGGAGGGTTCTGCAGGGTTCCGTAGGGGCCCGTAGAGTTCCGTAGTGGCTGGTAAAGTTCCGTAGGGCCCTGTGGGGTTCTGTATGGACCTGTAGGGTTCCGTAGGGGCCTGCAGGGTTCCGTAAGTGCCCGCAGGTGTCTGTAGGGTTCCGTAGGGGTCTGTAGGGTTCCGTAGGCACCTGCAGTGTTCTGTAGGAGCCCATAGGGTTTTAGTGAGGTTCCGTTGTGTTGCTAAGGGTCTTGTAGAGTGCTGTCGGGTCCTGGAGTATTCTGTAGGGTTCCAGAGGGCCTCATAGGGTTCCATCGAAATCTGAAGGGTTCCCTAGGGGCCCATAGAGTCCCGTAGATTTCCGTAGGGACCTGTAGGGTTGTGTAAGTGCCCGCAGAAGTCTGTAGGAGTCTGTGGGATTCTGTAAGGTTCTGGAGGGTTCTGCAGGGTTCCGTAGGGACCCGTAGAGTTCCGTAGTGGCTGGTAAAGTTCCGTAGGGCCCTGTGGGGTTCTGTATGGACCTGTAGGGTTCCGTAGGGGCCTGCAGGGTTCCATAAGTGCCCGCAGGTGTCTGTAGGGTTCCGTAGGGGTCTGTAGGGTTCCGTAGGCACCTGCAGTGTTCTGTAGGAGCCCATAGGGTTTTAGTGAGGTTCTGTTGTGTTGCTAAGGGTCTTGTAGAGTGCTGTCGGGTCCTGGAGTATTCTGTAGGGTTCCAGAGGGGCTGGTAGGGTTCCGTCGAAATCTGAAGGGTTCCCTAGGGGCCTGTAGAGTCCCGTAGATTGCCGTAGGGGCCTGTAGAGTTATGTAAGTGCCCGCAGGGGTTGGTAGGAGCTTGTAGGGTGCCATATGTTTCCGGAGGGTTGTGTAGGGTTCCGTAGGGGCCTGTGGTGTTCCCTAGGGGCCTGTAGAGTCTCGTACAGTTTCGGTAGGGTCCTGTAGGTTTCCATAAGCGCCCGCAGAGGTCTGAAGGGGCCCGTACTGTTCCGTAAGGTTCCATAGGGTTCCGTAGAGCTTCGTAGGTTCCCTAGAGGCCTGTGGAGTACCGCAGGAGCCAGTAGTGTTCCGTAGGGTCCTCTAGGGTTGAGTAAGTGCCCGCAGGAGTCTGTAGGAATCCGTGGGATTCTGTAAGGTTCTGGAGGGTTCTGCAGGGTTCCGTAGGGGCCCGTAGAGTTCCGTAGTGGCTGGTAAAGTTCCCTAGGGCCCTGTACCGTTCCGTAACTGCCTGCAAGGGTCTTTAGGCTTCCGTAGGGGCTGGTAGGGTTCCATAAAGTTCCGTGGGTTCCTGCAGAGTTCTGCAAGTGCCCGCAAGGGCCTGTAGGGGCGCACAGTGTTTCTGCCAGGTTCCGTAGAGTTCCGTAGGGGCCATATTTTTCTGTAGTGGCTGGTAGTATTCTGTAGGGGTCTGTAGGTTTCCGTAGGCACCTGCAGTGTTCTGTAGGAGCCCATAGGGTTTTAGTGAGGTTCCGTTGTGTTGCTAAGGGTCTTGTAGAGTGCTGTCGGGTCCTGGAGTATTCTGTAGGGTTCCAGAGGGGCTCGTAGGGTTCCGTCGAAATCTGTAGGGTTCCCTAGGGGCCCATAGAGTCCCGTAGATTTCCGTAGGGACCTGTAGGGTTGTGTAAGTGCCCGCAGAAGTCTGTAGGAGTCTGTGGGATTCTGTAAGGTTCCGGAGGGTTCTGCAGGGTTCCGTAGGGGCCCGTAGAGTTCCGTAGTGGCTGGTAAAGTTCCGTAGGGCCCTGTGGGGTTCTGTATGGACCTGTAGGGTTCCGTAGGGGCCTGCAGGGTTCCGTAAGTGCCCGCAGGTGTCTGTAGGGTTCCGTAGGGGTCTGTAGGGTTCCGTAGGCACCTGCAGTGTTCTGTAGGAGCCCATAGGGTTTTAGTGAGGTTCCGTTGTGTTGCTAAGGGTCTTGTAGAGTGCTGTCGGGTCCTGGAGTATTCTGTAGGGTTCCAGAGGGCCTCATAGGGTTCCATCGAAATCTGAAGGGTTCCCTAGGGGCCCATAGAGTCCCGTAGATTTCCGTAGGGACCTGTAGGGTTGTGTAAGTGCCCGCAGGGGTTGGTAGGAGTCTGTGGGATTCTGTAAGGTTCTGGAGGGTTCTGCAGGGTTCCGTAGGGACCCGTAGAGTTCCGTAGTGGCTGGTAAAGTTCCGTAGGGCCCTGTGGGGTTCTGTATGGACCTGTAGGGTTCCGTAGGGGCCTGCAGGGTTCCATAAGTGCCCGCAGGTGTCTGTAGGGTTCCGTAGGGGTCTGTAGGGTTCCGTAGGCACCTGCAGTGTTCTGTAGGAGCCCATAGGGTTTTAGTGAGGTTCTGTTGTGTTGCTAAGGGTCTTGTAGAGTGCTGTCGGGTCCTGGAGTATTCTGTAGGGTTCCAGAGGGGCTGGTAGGGTTCCGTCGAAATCTGAAGGGTTCCCTAGGGGCCCGTAGAGTCCCGTAGATTTCCGTAGGGGCCTGTAGAGTTATGTAAGTGCCCGCAGGGGTTGGTAGGAGCTTGTAGGGTGCCATATGTTTCCGGAGGGTTGTGTAGGGTTCCGTAGGGGCCTGTGGTGTTCCCTAGGGGCCTGTAGAGTCTCGTACAGTTTCGGTAGGGTCCTGTAGGTTTCCATAAGCGCCCGCAGAGGTCTGAAGGGGCCCGTACTGTTCCGTAAGGATCCATAGGGTTCCGTAGAGCTTCGTAGGTTCCCTAGAGGCCTGTGGAGTACCGCAGGAGCCAGTAGTGTTCCGTAGGGTCCTCTAGGGTTGAGTAAGTGCCCGCAGGAGTCTGTAGGAATCCGTGGGATTCTGTAAGGTTCTGGAGGGTTCTGCAGGGTTCCGTAGGGGCCCGTAGAGTTCCGTAGTGGCTGGTAAAGTTCCCTAGGGCCCTGTACCGTTCCGGAACTGCCTGCAAGGGTCTTTAGGCTTCCGTAGGGGCTGGTAGGGTTCCATAAAGTTCCGTGGGTTCCTGCAGAGTTCTGCAAGTGCCCGCAAGGGCCTGTAGGGGCGCACAGTGTTTCTGCCAGGTTCCGTAGAGTTCCGTAGGGGCCATATTTTTCTGTAGTGGCTGGTAGTATTCTGTAGGGGTCTGTAGGTTTCCGTAGGCACCTGCAGTGTTCTGTAGGAGCCCATAGGGTTTTAGTGAGGTTCCGTTGTGTTGCTAAGGGTCTTGTAGAGTGCTGTCGGGTCCTGGAGTATTCTGTAGGGTTCCAGAGGGGCTCGTAGGGTTCCGTCGAAATCTGTAGGGTTCCCTAGGGGCCCATAGAGTCCCGTAGATTTCCGTAGGGACCTGTAGGGTTGTGTAAGTGCCCGCAGAAGTCTGTAGGAGTCTGTGGGATTCTGTAAGGTTCCGGAGGGTTCTGCAGGGTTCCGTAGGGGCCCGTAGAGTTCCGTAGTGGCTGGTAAAGTTCCGTAGGGCCCTGTGGGGTTCTGTATGGACCTGTAGGGTTCCGTAGGGGCCTGCAGGGTTCCGTAAGTGCCCGCAGGTGTCTGTAGGGTTCCGTAGGGGTCTGTAGGGTTCCGTAGGCACCTGCAGTGTTCTGTAGGAGCCCATAGGGTTTTAGTGAGGTTCCGTTGTGTTGCTAAGGGTCTTGTAGAGTGCTGTCGGGTCCTGGAGTATTCTGTAGGGTTCCAGAGGGCCTCATAGGGTTCCATCGAAATCTGAAGGGTTCCCTAGGGGCCCATAGAGTCCCGTAGATTTCCGTAGGGACCTGTAGGGTTGTGTAAGTGCCCGCAGAAGTCTGTAGGAGTCTGTGGGATTCTGTAAGGTTCTGGAGGGTTCTGCAGGGTTCCGTAGGGACCCGTAGAGTTCTGTAGTGGCTGGTAAAGTTCCGTAGGGCCCTGTGGGGTTCTGTAGGGACCTGTAGGGTTCCGTAGGGGCCTGCAGGGTTCCATAAGTGCCCGCAGGTGTCTGTAGGGTTCCGTAGGGGTCTGTAGGGTTCCGTAGGCACCTGCAGTGTTCTGTAGGAGCCCATAGGGTTTTAGTGAGGTTCTGTTGTGTTGCTAAGGGTCTTGTAGAGTGCTGTCGGGTCCTGGAGTATTCTGTAGGGTTCCAGAGGGGCTGGTAGGGTTCCGTCGAAATCTGAAGGGTTCCCTAGGGGCCTGTAGAGTCCCGTAGATTGCCGTAGGGGCCTGTAGAGTTATGTAAGTGCCCGCAGGGGTTGGTAGGAGCTTGTAGGGTGCCATATGTTTCCGGAGGGTTGTGTAGGGTTCCGTAGGGGCCTGTGGTGTTCCCTAGGGGCCTGTAGAGTCTCGTACAGTTTCGGTAGGGTCCTGTAGGTTTCCATAAGCGCCCGCAGAGGTCTGAAGGGGCCCGTACTGTTCCGTAAGGATCCATAGGGTTCCGTAGAGCTTCGTAGGTTCCCTAGAGGCCTGTGGAGTACCGCAGGAGCCAGTAGTGTTCCGTAGGGTCCTCTAGGGTTGAGTAAGTGCCCGCAGGAGTCTGTAGGAATCCGTGGGATTCTGTAAGGTTCTGGAGGGTTCTGCAGGGTTCCGTAGGGGCCCGTAGAGTTCCGTAGTGGCTGGTAAAGTTCCCTAGGGCCCTGTACCGTTCCGTAACTGCCTGCAAGGGTCTTTAGGCTTCCGTAGGGGCTGGTAGGGTTCCATAAAGTTCCGTGGGTTCCTGCAGAGTTCTGCAAGTGCCCGCAAGGGCCTGTAGGGGCGCACAGTGTTTCTGCCAGGTTCCGTAGAGTTCCGTAGGGGCCATATTTTTCTGTAGTGGCTGGTAGTATTCTGTAGGGGTCTGTAGGTTTCCGTAGGCACCTGCAGTGTTCTGTAGGAGCCCATAGGGTTTTAGTGAGGTTCCGTTGTGTTGCTAAGGGTCTTGTAGAGTGCTGTCGGGTCCTGGAGTATTCTGTAGGGTTCCAGAGGGGCTCGTAGGGTTCCGTCGAAATCTGTAGGGTTCCCTAGGGGCCCATAGAGTCCCGTAGATTTCCGTAGGGACCTGTAGGGTTGTGTAAGTGCCCGCAGAAGTCTGTAGGAGTCTGTGGGATTCTGTAAGGTTCCGGAGGGTTCTGCAGGGTTCCGTAGGGGCCCGTAGAGTTCCGTAGTGGCTGGTAAAGTTCCGTAGGGCCCTGTGGGGTTCTGTATGGACCTGTAGGGTTCCGTAGGGGCCTGCAGGGTTCCGTAAGTGCCCGCAGGTGTCTGTAGGGTTCCGTAGGGGTCTGTAGGGTTCCGTAGGCACCTGCAGTGTTCTGTAGGAGCCCATAGGGTTTTAGTGAGGTTCCGTTGTGTTGCTAAGGGTCTTGTAGAGTGCTGTCGGGTCCTGGAGTATTCTGTAGGGTTCCAGAGGGGCTGGTAGGGTTCCGTCGAAATCTGAAGGGTTCCCTAGGGGCCCGTAGAGTCCCGTAGATTTCCGTAGGGGCCTGTAGAGTTATGTAAGTGCCCGCAGGGGTTGGTAGGAGCTTGTAGGGTGCCATATGTTTCCGGAGGGTTGTGTAGGGTTCCGTAGGGGCCTGTGGTGTTCCCTAGGGGCCTGTAGAGTCTCGTACAGTTTCGGTAGGGTCCTGTAGGTTTCCATAAGCGCCCGCAGAGGTCTGAAGGGGCCCGTACTGTTCCGTAAGGATCCATAGGGTTCCGTAGAGCTTCGTAGGTTCCCTAGAGGCCTCTGGAGTACCGCAGGAGCCAGTAGTGTTCCGTAGGGTCCTCTAGGGTTGAGTAAGTGCCCGCAGGAGTCTGTAGGAATCCGTGGGATTCTGTAAGGTTCTGGAGGGTTCTGCAGGGTTCCGTAGGGGCCCGTAGAGTTCCGTAGTGGCTGGTAAAGTTCCCTAGGGCCCTGTACCGTTCCGTAACTGCCTGCAAGGGTCTTTAGGCTTCCGTAGGGGCTGGTAGGGTTCCATAAAGTTCCGTGGGTTCCTGCAGAGTTCTGCAAGTGCCCGCAAGGGCCTGTAGGGGCGCACAGTGTTTCTGCCAGGTTCCGTAGAGTTCCGTAGGGGCCATATTTTTCTGTAGTGGCTGGTAGTATTCTGTAGGGGTCTGTAGGTTTCCGTAGGCACCTGCAGTGTTCTGTAGGAGCCCATAGGGTTTTAGTGAGGTTCCGTTGTGTTGCTAAGGGTCTTGTAGAGTGCTGTCGGGTCCTGGAGTATTCTGTAGGGTTCCAGAGGGGCTCGTAGGGTTCCGTCGAAATCTGTAGGGTTCCCTAGGGGCCCATAGAGTCCCGTAGATTTCCGTAGGGACCTGTAGGGTTGTGTAAGTGCCCGCAGAAGTCTGTAGGAGTCTGTGGGATTCTGTAAGGTTCCGGAGGGTTCTGCAGGGTTCCGTAGGGGCCCGTAGAGTTCCGTAGTGGCTGGTAAAGTTCCGTAGGGCCCTGTGGGGTTCTGTATGGACCTGTAGGGTTCCGTAGGGGCCTGCAGGGTTCCGTAAGTGCCCGCAGGTGTCTGTAGGGTTCCGTAGGGGTCTGTAGGGTTCCGTAGGCACCTGCAGTGTTCTGTAGGAGCCCATAGGGTTTTAGTGAGGTTCTGTTGTGTTGCTAAGGGTCTTGTAGAGTGCTGTCGGGTCCTGGAGTATTCTGTAGGGTTCCAGAGGGGCTGGTCGGGTTCCGTCGAAATCTGAAGGGTTCCCTAGGGGCCCGTAGAGTCCCGTAGATTTCCGTAGGGGCCTGTAGAGTTATGTAAGTGCCCGCAGGGGTTGGTAGGAGCTTGTAGGGTGCCATATGTTTCCGGAGGGTTGTGTAGGGTTCCGTAGGGGCCTGTGGTGTTCCCTAGGGGCCTGTAGAGTCTCGTACAGTTTCGGTAGGGTCCTGTAGGTTTCCATAAGCGCCCGCAGAGGTCTGAAGGGGCCCGTACTGTTCCATACGGATCCATAGGGCTCCGTAGAGCTTCGTAGGTTCCCTAGAGGCCTGTGGAGTACCGCAGGAGCCAGTAGTGTTCCGTAGGGTCCTCTAGGGTTGAGTAAGTGCCCGCAGGAGTCTGTAGGAATCCGTGGGATTCTGTAAGGTTCTGGAGGGTTCTGCAGGGTTCCGTAGGGGCCCGTAGAGTTCCGTAGTGGCTGGTAAAGTTCCCTAGGGCCCTGTACCGTTCCGTAACTGCCTGCAAGGGTCTTTAGGCTTCCGTAGGGGCTGGTAGGGTTCCATAAAGTTCCGTGGGTTCCTGCAGAGTTCTGCAAGTGCCCGCAAGGGCCTGTAGGGGCGCACAGTGTTTCTGCCAGGTTCCGTAGAGTTCCGTAGGGGCCATATTTTTCTGTAGTGGCTGGTAGTATTCTGTAGGGGTCTGTAGGTTTCCGTAGGCGCCTACAGTGTTCTGTAGGAGCCCATAGGGTTTTAGTGAGGTTCCGTTGTGTTGCTAAGGGTCTTGTAGAGTGCTGTCGGGTCCTGGAGTATTCTGTAGGGTTCCAGAGGGGCTCGTAGGGTTCCGTCGAAATCTGTAGGGTTCCCTAGGGGCCCATAGAGTCCCGTAGATTTCCGTAGGGACCTGTAGGGTTGTGTAAGTGCCCGCAGGGGTTGGTAGGAGTCTGTGGGATTCTGTAAGGTTCTGGAGGGTTCTGCAGGGTTCCGTAGGGACCCGTAGAGTTCCGTAGTGGCTGGTAAAGTTCCGTAGGGCCCTGTGGGGTTCTGTATGGACCTGTAGGGTTCCGTAGGGGCCTGCAGGGTTCCATAAGTGCCCGCAGGTGTCTGTAGGGTTCCGTAGGGGTCTGTAGGGTTCCGTAGGCACCTGCAGTGTTCTGTAGGAGCCCATAGGGTTTTAGTGAGGTTCTGTTGTGTTGCTAAGGGTCTTGTAGAGTGCTGTCGGGTCCTGGAGTATTCTGTAGGGTTCCAGAGGGGCTGGTCGGGTTCCGTCGAAATCTGAAGGGTTCCCTAGGGGCCCGTAGAGTCCCGTAGATTTCCGTAGGGGCCTGTAGAGTTATGTAAGTGCCCGCAGGGGTTGGTAGGAGCTTGTAGGGTGCCATATGTTTCCGGAGGGTTGTGTAGGGTTCCGTAGGGGCCTGTGGTGTTCCCTAGGGGCCTGTAGAGTCTCGTACAGTTTCGGTAGGGTCCTGTAGGTTTCCATAAGCGCCCGCAGAGGTCTGAAGGGGCCCGTACTGTTCCGTAAGGATCCATAGGGTTCCGTAGAGCTTCGTAGGTTCCCTAGAGGCCTGTGGAGTACCGCAGGAGCCAGTAGTGTTCCGTAGGGTCCTCTAGGGTTGAGTAAGTGCCCGCAGGAGTCTGTAGGAATCCGTGGGATTCTGTAAGGTTCTGGAGGGTTCTGCAGGGTTCCGTAGGGGCCCGTAGAGTTCCGTAGTGGCTGGTAAAGTTCCCTAGGGCCCTGTACCGTTCCGTAACTGCCTGCAAGGGTCTTTAGGCTTCCGTAGGGGCTGGTAGGGTTCCATAAAGTTCCGTGGGTTCCTGCAGAGTTCTGCAAGTGCCCGCAAGGGCCTGTAGGGGCGCACAGTGTTTCTGCCAGGTTCCGTAGAGTTCCGTAGGGGCCATATTTTTCTGTAGTGGCTGGTAGTATTCTGTAGGGGTCTGTAGGTTTCCGTAGGCACCTGCAGTGTTCTGTAGGAGCCCATAGGGTTTTAGTGAGGTTCCGTTGTGTTGCTAAGGGTCTTGTAGAGTGCTGTCGGGCCCTGGAGTATTCTGTAGGGTTCCAGAGGGGCTCGTAGGGTTCCGTCGAAATCTGTAGGGTTCCCTAGGGGCCCATAGAGTCCCGTAGATTTCCGTAGGGACCTGTAGGGTTGTGTAAGTGCCCGCAGAAGTCTGTAGGAGTCTGTGGGATTCTGTAAGGTTCCGGAGGGTTCTGCAGGGTTCCGTAGGGGCCCGTAGAGTTCCGTAGTGGCTGGTAAAGTTCCGTAGGGCCCTGTGGGGTTCTGTATGGACCTGTAGGGTTCCGTAGGGGCCTGCAGGGTTCCGTAAGTGCCCGCAGGTGTCTGTAGGGTTCCGTAGGGGTCTGTAGGGTGCCGTAGGCACCTGCAGTGTTCTGTAGGAGCCCATAGGGTTTTAGTGAGGTTCTGTTGTGTTGCTAAGGGTCTTGTAGAGTGCTGTCGGGTCCTGGAGTATTCTGTAGGGTTCCAGAGGGCCTCATAGGGTTCCATCGAAATCTGAAGGGTTCCCTAGGGGCCCATAGAGTCCCGTAGATTTCCGTAGGGACCTGTAGGGTTATGTAAGTGCCCGCAGGGGTTGGTAGGAGCTTGTAGGGTGCCATATGTTTCCGGAGGGTTGTGTAGGGTTCCGTAGGGGCCTGTGGTGTTCCCTAGGGGCCTGTAGAGTCTCGTACAGTTTCGGTAGGGTCCTGTAGGTTTCCATAAGCGCCCGCAGAGGTCTGAAGGGGCCCGTACTGTTCCGTAAGGATCCATAGGGTTCCGTAGAGCTTCGTAGGTTCCCTAGAGGCCTGTGGAGTACCGCAGGAGCCAGTAGTGTTCCGTAGGGTCCTCTAGGGTTGAGTAAGTGCCCGCAGGAGTCTGTAGGAATCCGTGGGATTCTGTAAGGTTCTGGAGGGTTCTGCAGGGTTCCGTAGGGGCCCGTAGAGTTCCGTAGTGGCTGGTAAAGTTCCCTAGGGCCCTGTACCGTTCCGTAACTGCCTGCAAGGGTCTTTAGGCTTCCGTAGGGGCTGGTAGGGTTCCATAAAGTTCCGTGGGTTCCTGCAGAGTTCTGCAAGTGCCCGCAAGGGCCTGTAGGGGCGCACAGTGTTTCTGCCAGGTTCCGTAGAGTTCCGTAGGGGCCATATTTTTCTGTAGTGGCTGGTAGTATTCTGTAGGGGTCTGTAGGTTTCCGTAGGCACCTGCAGTGTTCTGTAGGAGCCCATAGGGTTTTAGTGAGGTTCCGTTGTGTTGCTAAGGGTCTTGTAGAGTGCTGTCGGGTCCTGGAGTATTCTGTAGGGTTCCAGAGGGCCTCATAGGGTTCCATCGAAATCTGAAGGGTTCCCTAGGGGCCCATAGAGTCCCGTAGATTTCCGTAGGGGCCTGTAGAGTTATGTAAGTGCCCGCAGGGGTTGGTAGGAGCTTGTAGGGTGCCATATGTTTCCGGAGGGTTGTGTAGGGTTCCGTAGGGGCCTGTGGTGTTCCCTAGGGGCCTGTAGAGTCTCGTACAGTTTCGGTAGGGTCCTGTAGGTTTCCATAAGCGCCCGCAGAGGTCTGAAGGGGCCCGTACTGTTCCGTAAGGATCCATAGGGTTCCGTAGAGCTTCGTAGGTTCCCTAGAGGCCTGTGGAGTACCGCAGGAGCCAGTAGTGTTCTGTAGGGGCCCGTAGGGTTCCTTCCATAGGAGCTGGCAGTGTTCCGTAGGGTCCTCTAGGGTTGAGTAAGTGCCCGCAGGAGTCTGTAGGAATCCGTGGGATTCTGTAAGGTTCCGGAGGGTTCTGCAGGGTTCCGTAGGGGCCCGTAGAGTTCCGTAGTGGCTGGTAAAGTTCCCTAGGGCCCTGTACCGTTCCGTAACTGCCTGCAAGGGTCTTTAGGCTTCCGTAGGGGCTGGTAGGGTTCCATAAAGTTCCGTGGGTTCCTGCAGAGTTCTGCAAGTGCCCGCAAGGGCCTGTAGGGGCGCACAGTGTTTCTGCCAGGTTCCGTAGAGTTCCGTAAGGGCCATATTTTTCTATAGTGGCTGGTAGTATTCTGTAGGGGTCTGTAGGGTTCCGTAGGCGCCTACAGTGTTCTGTAGGAGCCCATAGGGTTTTAGTGAGGTTCCGTTGTGTTGCTAAGGGTCTTGTAGAGTGCTGTCGGGTCCTGGAGTATTCTGTAGGGTTCAGGAGGGGCTCGTAGGGTTCCATCGAAATCTATAGGGTTCCCTAGGGGCGCATAGAGTCCCGTAGATTGCCGTAGGGACCTGTAGGGTTGTGTAAGTGCTCGCAGGGGTTGGTAGGAGCTTATAGGGTTCCATAAGTTTCCAGAGGGTTGTGTAGGGTTCCGTAGGGGCCTGTGGTGTTCCCTAAGGGCCTGTAGAGTCTCGTACGGTTCCGTAGGGGCCTGTGGTGTTCCCTAGGGGCCTGTAGAGTCTCGTAGAGTTCCGTAGGGTCCTGTAGGTTTCCATAAGCGCCCGCAGATGTCTGAAGGGGCCCGTACTGTTCCGTAAGGATCCATAGGGCTCCGTAGAGCTTCGTAGGTTCCCTAGAGGCCTGTGGAGTACCGCAGGAGCCAGTAGTGTTCTGTAGGGGCCCGTAGGGTTCCTTCCATAGGAGCTGGCAGTGTTCCGTAGGGTCCTCTAGGGTTGAGTAAGTGCCCGCAGGAGTCTGTAGGAATCCGTGGGATTCTGTAAGGTTCTGGAGGGTTCTGCAGGGTTCCGTAGGGGCCCGTAGAGTTCCGTAGTGGCTGGTAAAGTTCCCTAGGGCCCTGTACCGTTCCGTAACTGCCTGCAAGGGTCTTTAGGCTTCCGTAGGGGCTGGTAGGGTTCCATAAAGTTCCGTGGGTTCCTGCAGAGTTCTGCAAGTGCCCGCAAGGGCCTGTAGGGGCGCACAGTGTTTCTGCCAGGTTTCGTATTGTTCCGTAAGGGCCATATTTTTCTATAGTGGCTGGTAGTATTCTGTAGGGGTCTGTAGGGTTCCGTAGGCGCCTACAGTGTTCTGTAGGAGCCCATAGGGTTTTAGTGAGGTTCCGTTGTGTTGCTAAGGGTCTTGTAGAGTGCTGTCGGGTCCTGGAGTATTCTGTAGGGTTCAGGAGGGGCTCGTAGGGTTCCATCGAAATCTATAGGGTTCCCTAGGGGCGCATAGAGTCCCGTAGATTGCCGTAGGGACCTGTAGGGTTGTGTAAGTGCTCGCAGGGGTTGGTAGGAGCTTATAGGGTTCCATAAGTTTTCAGAGGGTTGTGTAGGGTTCCGTAGTGGCCTGTGGTGTTCCCTAAGGGCCTGTAGAGTCTCGTACGGTTCCGTAGGGGCCTGTGGTGTTCCCTAGGGGCCTGTAGAGTCTCGTAGAGTTCCGTAGGGTCCTGTAGGTTTCCATAAGCGCCCGCAGATGTCTGAAGGGGCCCGTACTGTTCCATACGGATCCATAGGGCTCCGTAGAGCTTCGTAGGTTCCCTAGAGGCCTCTGGAGTACCGCAGGAGCCAGTAGTGTTCTGTAGGGGCCCGTAGGGTTCCTTCCATAGGAGCTGGCAGTGTTCCGTAGGGTCCTCTAGGGTTGAGTAAGTGCCCGCAGGAGTCTGTAGGAATCCGTGGGATTCTGTAAGGTTCTGCAGGGTTCCGTAGGGGCCCGTAGAGTTCCGTAGTGGCTGGTAAAGTTCCCTAGGGCCCTGTACCGTTCCGTAACTGCCTGCAAGGGTCTTTAGGCTTCCGTAGGGGCTGGTAGGGTTCCATAAAGTTCCGTGGGTTCCTGCAGAGTTCTGCAAGTGCCCGCAAGGGCCTGTAGGGGCGCACAGTGTTTCTGCCAGGTTCCGTAGAGTTCCATAGGGGCCATATTTTTCTGTAGTGGCTGGTAGTATTCTGTAGGGGTCTGTAGGTTTCCGTAGGCGCCTACAGTGTTCTGTAGGAGCCCATAGGGTTTTAGTGAGGTTCCGTTGTGTTGCTAAGGGTCTTGTAGAGTGCTGTCGGGTCCTGGAGTATTCTGTAGGGTTCCAGAGGGGCTCGTAGGGTTCCATCGAAATCTGTAGGGTTCCCTAGGGGCCCATAGAGTCCCGTAGATTTCCGTAGGGACCTGTAGGGTTGTGTAAGTGCCCGCAGAAGTCTGTAGGAGTCTGTGGGATTCTGTAAGGTTCCGGAGGGTTCTGCAGGGTTCCGTAGGGGCCCGTAGAGTTCCGTAGTGGCTGGTAAAGTTCCGTAGGGCCCTGTGGGGTTCTGTATGGACCTGTAGGGTTCCGTAGGGGCCTGCAGGGTTCCGTAAGTGCCCGCAGGTGTCTGTAGGGTTCCGTAGGGGTCTGTAGGGTTCCGTAGGCACCTGCAGTGTTCTGTAGGAGCCCATAGGGTTTTAGTGAGGTTCCGTTGTGTTGCTAAGGGTCTTGTAGAGTGCTGTCGGGTCCTGGAGTATTCTGTAGGGTTCCAGAGGGGCTGGTCGGGTTCCGTCGAAATCTGAAGGGTTCCCTAGGTGCCCGTAGAGTCCCATAGATTTCCGTAGGGGCCTGTAGGGTTGTGTAAGTGCCCGCAGGGGTTGGTAGGAGCTTGTAGGGTGCCATATGTTTCCGGAGGGTTGTGTAGGGTTCCGTAGGGGCCTGTGGTGTTCCCTAGGGGCCTGTAGAGTCTCGTACAGTTTCGGTAGGGTCCTGTAGGTTTCCATAAGCGCCCGCAGAGGTCTGAAGGGGCCCGTACTGTTCCGTAAGGATCCATAGGGTTCCGTAGAGCTTCGTAGGTTCCCTAGAGTCCTGTGGAGTACCGCAGGAGCCAGTAGTGTTCCGTAGGGTCCTCTAGGGTTGAGTAAGTGCCCGCAGGAGTCTGTAGGAATCCGTGGGATTCTGTAAGGTTCTGGAGGGTTCTGCAGGGTTCCGTAGGGGCCCGTAGAGTTCCGTAGTGGCTGGTAAAGTTCCCTAGGGCCCTGTACCGTTCCGTAACTGCCTGCAAGGGTCTTTAGGCTTCCGTAGGGGCTGGTAGGGTTCCATAAAGTTCCGTGGGTTCCTGCAGAGTTCTGCAAGTGCCCGCAAGGGCCTGTAGGGGCGCACAGTGTTTCTGCCAGGTTCCGTAGAGTTCCGTAGGGGCCATATTTTTCTGTAGTGGCTGGTAGTATTCTGTAGGGGTCTGTAGGTTTCCGTAGGCACCTGCAGTGTTCTGTAGGAGCCCATAGGGTTTTAGTGAGGTTCCGTTGTGTTGCTAAGGGTCTTGTAGAGTGCTGTCGGGTCCTGGAGTATTCTGTAGGGTTCCAGAGGGGCTCGTAGGGTTCCGTCGAAATCTGTAGGGTTCCCTAGGGGCCCATAGAGTCCCGTAGATTTCCGTAGGGACCTGTAGGGTTGTGTAAGTGCCCGCAGAAGTCTGTAGGAGTCTGTGGGATTCTGTAAGGTTCCGGAGGGTTCTGCAGGGTTCCGTAGGGGCCCGTAGAGTTCCGTAGTGGCTGGTAAAGTTCCGTAGGGCCCTGTGGGGTTCTGTATGGACCTGTAGGGTTCCGTAGGGGCCTGCAGGGTTCCGTAAGTGCCCGCAGGTGTCTGTAGGGTTCCGTAGGGGTCTGTAGGGTGCCGTAGGCACCTGCAGTGTTCTGTAGGAGCCCATAGGGTTTTAGTGAGGTTCCGTTGTGTTGCTAAGGGTCTTGTAGAGTGCTGTCGGGTCCTGGAGTATTCTGTAGGGTTCCAGAGGGCCTCATAGGGTTCCATCGAAATCTGAAGGGTTCCCTAGGGGCCCATAGAGTCCCGTAGATTTCCGTAGGGACCTGTAGGGTTGTGTAAGTGCCCGCAGGGGTTGGTAGGAGTCTGTGGGATTCTGTAAGGTTCTGGAGGGTTCTGCAGGGTTCCGTAGGGACCCGTAGAGTTCCGTAGTGGCTGGTAAAGTTCCGTAGGGCCCTGTGGGGTTCTGTATGGACCTGTAGGGTTCCGTAGGGGCCTGCAGGGTTCCGTAAGTGCCCGCAGGTGTCTGTAGGGTTCCGTAGGGGTCTGTAGGGTTCCGTAGGCACCTGCAGTGTTCTGTAGGAGCCCATAGGGTTTTAGTGAGGTTCTGTTGTGTTGCTAAGGGTCTTGTAGAGTGCTGTCGGGTCCTGGAGTATTCTGTAGGGTTCCAGAGGGGCTGGTAGGGTTCCGTCGAAATCTGAAGGGTTCCCTAGGGGCCCGTAGAGTCCCGTAGATTTCCGTAGGGGCCTGTAGAGTTATGTAAGTGCCCGCAGGGGTTGGTAGGAGCTTGTAGGGTGCCATATGTTTCCGGAGGGTTGTGTAGGGTTCCGTAGGGGCCTGTGGTGTTCCCTAGGGGCCTGTAGAGTCTCGTACAGTTTCGGTAGGGTCCTGTAGGTTTCCATAAGCGCCCGCAGAGGTCTGAAGGGGCCCGTACTGTTCCGTAAGGATCCATAGGGTTCCGTAGAGCTTCGTAGGTTCCCTAGAGGCCTGTGGAGTACCGCAGGAGCCAGTAGTGTTCCGTAGGGTCCTCTAGGGTTGAGTAAGTGCCCGCAGGAGTCTGTAGGAATCCGTGGGATTCTGTAAGGTTCTGGAGGGTTCTGCAGGGTTCCGTAGGGGCCCGTAGAGTTCCGTAGTGGCTGGTAAAGTTCCCTAGGGCCCTGTACCGTTCCGTAACTGCCTGCAAGGGTCTTTAGGCTTCCGTAGGGGCTGGTAGGGTTCCATAAAGTTCCGTGGGTTCCTGCAGAGTTCTGCAAGTGCCCGCAAGGGCCTGTAGGGGCGCACAGTGTTTCTGCCAGGTTCCGTAGAGTTCCGTAGGGGCCATATTTTTCTGTAGTGGCTGGTAGTATTCTGTAGGGGTCTGTAGGTTTCCGTAGGCACCTGCAGTGTTCTGTAGGAGCCCATAGGGTTTTAGTGAGGTTCCGTTGTGTTGCTAAGGGTCTTGTAGAGTGCTGTCGGGTCCTGGAGTATTCTGTAGGGTTCCAGAGGGCCTCATAGGGTTCCGTCGAAATCTGTAGGGTTCCCTAGGGGCCCATAGAGTCCCGTAGATTTCCGTAGGGACCTGTAGGGTTGTGTAAGTGCCCGCAGAAGTCTGTAGGAGTCTGTGGGATTCTGTAAGGTTCCGGAGGGTTCTGCAGGGTTCCGTAGGGGCCCGTAGAGTTCCGTAGTGGCTGGTAAAGTTCCGTAGGGCCCTGTGGGGTTCTGTATGGACCTGTAGGGTTCCGTAGGGGCCTGCAGGGTTCCGTAAGTGCCCGCAGGTGTCTGTAGGGTTCCGTAGGGGTCTGTAGGGTGCCGTAGGCACCTGCAGTGTTCTGTAGGAGCCCATAGGGTTTTAGTGAGGTTCCGTTGTGTTGCTAAGGGTCTTGTAGAGTGCTGTCGGGTCCTGGAGTATTCTGTAGGGTTCCAGAGGGCCTCATAGGGTTCCATCGAAATCTGAAGGGTTCCCTAGGGGCCCATAGAGTCCCGTAGATTTCCGTAGGGACCTGTAGGGTTGTGTAAGTGCCCGCAGGGGTTGGTAGGAGTCTGTGGGATTCTGTAAGGTTCTGGAGGGTTCTGCAGGGTTCCGTAGGGACCCGTAGAGTTCCGTAGTGGCTGGTAAAGTTCCGTAGGGCCCTGTGGGGTTCTGTATGGACCTGTAGGGTTCCGTAGGGGCCTGCAGGGTTCCGTAAGTGCCCGCAGGTGTCTGTAGGGTTCCGTAGGGGTCTGTAGGGTTCCGTAGGCACCTGCAGTGTTCTGTAGGAGCCCATAGGGTTTTAGTGAGGTTCTGTTGTGTTGCTAAGGGTCTTGTAGAGTGCTGTCGGGTCCTGGAGTATTCTGTAGGGTTCCAGAGGGGCTGGTAGGGTTCCGTCGAAATCTGAAGGGTTCCCTAGGGGCCCGTAGAGTCCCGTAGATTTCCGTAGGGGCCTGTAGAGTTATGTAAGTGCCCGCAGGGGTTGGTAGGAGCTTGTAGGGTGCCATATGTTTCCGGAGGGTTGTGTAGGGTTCCGTAGGGGCCTGTGGTGTTCCCTAGGGGCCTGTAGAGTCTCGTACAGTTTCGGTAGGGTCCTGTAGGTTTCCATAAGCGCCCGCAGAGGTCTGAAGGGGCCCGTACTGTTCCGTAAGGATCCATAGGGTTCCGTAGAGCTTCGTAGGTTCCCTAGAGGCCTGTGGAGTACCGCAGGAGCCAGTAGTGTTCCGTAGGGTCCTCTAGGGTTGAGTAAGTGCCCGCAGGAGTCTGTAGGAATCCGTGGGATTCTGTAAGGTTCTGGAGGGTTCTGCAGGGTTCCGTAGGGGCCCGTAGAGTTCCGTAGTGGCTGGTAAAGTTCCCTAGGGCCCTGTACCGTTCCGTAACTGCCTGCAAGGGTCTTTAGGCTTCCGTAGGGGCTGGTAGGGTTCCATAAAGTTCCGTGGGTTCCTGCAGAGTTCTGCAAGTGCCCGCAAGGGCCTGTAGGGGCGCACAGTGTTTCTGCCAGGTTCCGTAGAGTTCCGTAGGGGCCATATTTTTCTGTAGTGGCTGGTAGTATTCTGTAGGGGTCTGTAGGTTTCCGTAGGCACCTGCAGTGTTCTGTAGGAGCCCATAGGGTTTTAGTGAGGTTCCGTTGTGTTGCTAAGGGTCTTGTAGAGTGCTGTCGGGTCCTGGAGTATTCTGTAGGGTTCCAGAGGGCCTCATAGGGTTCCGTCGAAATCTGTAGGGTTCCCTAGGGGCCCATAGAGTCCCGTAGATTTCCGTAGGGACCTGTAGGGTTGTGTAAGTGCCCGCAGAAGTCTGTAGGAGTCTGTGGGATTCTGTAAGGTTCCGGAGGGTTCTGCAGGGTTCCGTAGGGGCCCGTAGAGTTCCGTAGTGGCTGGTAAAGTTCCGTAGGGCCCTGTGGGGTTCTGTATGGACCTGTAGGGTTCCGTAGGGGCCTGCAGGGTTCCGTAAGTGCCCGCAGGTGTCTGTAGGGTTCCGTAGGGGTCTGTAGGGTTCCGTAGGCACCTGCAGTGTTCTGTAGGAGCCCATAGGGTTTTAGTGAGGTTCTGTTGTGTTGCTAAGGGTCTTGTAGAGTGCTGTCGGGTCCTGGAGTATTCTGTAGGGTTCCAGAGGGCCTCATAGGGTTCCATCGAAATCTGAAGGGTTCCCTAGGGGCCCATAGAGTCCCGTAGATTTCCGTAGGGACCTGTAGGGTTATGTAAGTGCCCGCAGGGGTTGGTAGGAGCTTGTAGGGTGCCATATGTTTCCGGAGGGTTGTGTAGGGTTCCGTAGGGGCCTGTGGTGTTCCCTAGGGGCCTGTAGAGTCTCGTACAGTTTCGGTAGGGTCCTGTAGGTTTCCATAAGCGCCCGCAGAGGTCTGAAGGGGCCCGTACTGTTCCGTAAGGATCCATAGGGTTCCGTAGAGCTTCGTAGGTTCCCTAGAGGCCTGTGGAGTACCGCAGGAGCCAGTAGTGTTCCGTAGGGTCCTCTAGGGTTGAGTAAGTGCCCGCAGGAGTCTGTAGGAATCCGTGGGATTCTGTAAGGTTCTGGAGGGTTCTGCAGGGTTCCGTAGGGGCCCGTAGAGTTCCGTAGTGGCTGGTAAAGTTCCCTAGGGCCCTGTACCGTTCCGTAACTGCCTGCAAGGGTCTTTAGGCTTCCGTAGGGGCTGGTAGGGTTCCATAAAGTTCCGTGGGTTCCTGCAGAGTTCTGCAAGTGCCCGCAAGGGCCTGTAGGGGCGCACAGTGTTTCTGCCAGGTTCCGTAGAGTTCCATAGGGGCCATATTTTTCTGTAGTGGCTGGTAGTATTCTGTAGGGGTCTGTAGGTTTCCGTAGGCGCCTACAGTGTTCTGTAGGAGCCCATAGGGTTTTAGTGAGGTTCCGTTGTGTTGCTAAGGGTCTTGTAGAGTGCTGTCGGGTCCTGGAGTATTCTGTAGGGTTCCAGAGGGGCTCGTAGGGTTCCATCGAAATCTGTAGGGTTCCCTAGGGGCCCATAGAGTCCCGTAGATTTCCGTAGGGACCTGTAGGGTTGTGTAAGTGCCCGCAGAAGTCTGTAGGAGTCTGTGGGATTCTGTAAGGTTCCGGAGGGTTCTGCAGGGTTCCGTAGGGGCCCGTAGAGTTCCGTAGTGGCTGGTAAAGTTCCGTAGGGCCCTGTGGGGTTCTGTATGGACCTGTAGGGTTCCGTAGGGGCCTGCAGGGTTCCGTAAGTGCCCGCAGGTGTCTGTAGGGTTCCGTAGGGGTCTGTAGGGTTCCGTAGGCACCTGCAGTGTTCTGTAGGAGCCCATAGGGTTTTAGTGAGGTTCCGTTGTGTTGCTAAGGGTCTTGTAGAGTGCTGTCGGGTCCTGGAGTATTCTGTAGGGTTCCAGAGGGCCTCATAGGGTTCCATCGAAATCTGAAGGGTTCCCTAGGGGCCCATAGAGTCCCGTAGATTTCCGTAGGGACCTGTAGGGTTGTGTAAGTGCCCGCAGGGGTTGGTAGGAGTCTGTGGGATTCTGTAAGGTTCTGGAGGGTTCTGCAGGTTCCGTAGGGACCCGTAGAGTTCCGTAGTGGCTGGTAAAGTTCCGTAGGGCCCTGTGGGGTTCTGTATGGACCTGTAGGGTTCCGTAGGGGCCTGCAGGGTTCCATAAGTGCCCGCAGGTGTCTGTAGGGTTCCGTAGGGGTCTGTAGGGTTCCGTAGGCACCTGCAGTGTTCTGTAGGAGCCCATAGGGTTTTAGTGAGGTTCTGTTGTGTTGCTAAGGGTCTTGTAGAGTGCTGTCGGGTCCTGGAGTATTCTGTAGGGTTCCAGAGGGGCTGGTAGGGTTCCGTCGAAATCTGAAGGGTTCCCTAGGGGCCTGTAGAGTCCCGTAGATTGCCGTAGGGGCCTGTAGAGTTATGTAAGTGCCCGCAGGGGTTGGTAGGAGCTTGTAGGGTGCCATATGTTTCCGGAGGGTTGTGTAGGGTTCCGTAGGGGCCTGTGGTGTTCCCTAGGGGCCTGTAGAGTCTCGTACAGTTTCGGTAGGGTCCTGTAGGTTTCCATAAGCGCCCGCAGAGGTCTGAAGGGGCCCGTACTGTTCCGTAAGGATCCATAGGGTTCCGTAGAGCTTCGTAGGTTCCCTAGAGGCCTGTGGAGTACCGCAGGAGCCAGTAGTGTTCCGTAGGGTCCTCTAGGGTTGAGTAAGTGCCCGCAGGAGTCTGTAGGAATCCGTGGGATTCTGTAAGGTTCTGGAGGGGCCCGTAGAGTTCCGTAGTGGCTGGTAAAGTTCCCTAGGGCCCTGTACCGTTCCGTAACTGCCTGCAAGGGTCTTTAGGCTTCCGTAGGGGCTGGTAGGGTTCCATAAAGTTCCGTGGGTTCCTGCAGAGTTCTGCAAGTGCCCGCAAGGGCCTGTAGGGGCGCACAGTGTTTCTGCCAGGTTCCGTAGAGTTCCGTAGGGGCCATATTTTTCTGTAGTGGCTGGTAGTATTCTGTAGGGGTCTGTAGGTTTCCGTAGGCACCTGCAGTGTTCTGTAGGAGCCCATAGGGTTTTAGTGAGGTTCCGTTGTGTTGCTAAGGGTCTTGTAGAGTGCTGTCGGGTCCTGGAGTATTCTGTAGGGTTCCAGAGGGGCTCGTAGGGTTCCGTCGAAATCCGTAGGGTTCCCTAGGGGCCCATAGAGTCCCGTAGATTTCCGTAGGGACCTGTAGGGTTGTGTAAGTGCTCGCAGGGGTTGGTAGGAGCTTGTAGGGTTCCATAAGTTTCCAGAGGGTTGTGTAGGGTTCCGTAGGGGCCTGTGGTGTTCCCCAAGGGCCTGTAGAGTCTCGTACGGTTCCGTAGGGGCCTGTGGTGCTCCCTAAGGGCCTGTAGAGTCTCGTACAGTTCCGTAGGGGCCTGTAGAGTCTCGTACAGTTCTGTAGGGTCCTGTAGGTTTCCATAAGCGCCCGCAGAGGTCTGAAGGGGCCCGTACTGTTCCGTAAGGATCCATAGGGTTCCGTAGAGCTTCGTAGGTTCCCTAGAGGCCTGTGGAGTACCGCAGGAGCCAGTAGTGTTCTGTAGGGGCCCGTAGGGTTCCTTCCATAGGAGCTGGCAGTGTTCCGTAGGGTCCTCTAGGGTTGAGTAAGTGCCCGCAGGAGTCTGTAGGAATCCGTGGGATTCTGTAAGGTTCTGGAGGGTTCTGCAGGGTTCCGCAGGGGCCCGTAGAGTTCCATAGTGGCTGGTAAAGTTCCCTAGGGCCCTGTACCGTTCCGTAACTGCCTGCAAGGGTCTTTAGGCTTCCGTAGGGGCTGGTAGGGTTCCATAAAGTTCCGTGGGTTCCTGCAGAGTTCTGCAAGTGCCCGCAAGGGCCTGTAGGGGCGCACAGTGTTTCTGCCAGGTTCCGTAGAGTTCCGTAGGGGCCATATTTTTCTGTAGTGGCTGGTAGTATTCTGTAGGGGTCTGTAGGTTTCCGTAGGCACCTGCAGTGTTCTGTAGGAGCCCATAGGGTTTTAGTGAGGTTCCGTTGTGTTGCTAAGGGTCTTGTAGAGTGCTGTCGGGTCCTGGAGTATTCTGTAGGGTTCCAGAGGGGCTCGTAGGGTTCCGTCGAAATCTGTAGGGTTCCCTAGGGGCCCATAGAGTCCCGTAGATTTCCGTAGGGACCTGTAGGGTTGTGTAAGTGCTCGCAGGTGTTGGTAGGAGCTTATAGGGTTCCATAAGTTTCCAGAGGGTTGTGTAGGGTTCCGTAGGGGCCTGTGGTGTTCCCTAAGGGCCTGTAGAGTCTCGTACGGTTCCGTAGGGGCCTGTGGTGTTCCCTAGGGGCCTGTAGAGTCTCGTACAGTTCCGTAGGGTCCTGTAGGTTTCCATAAGCGCCCGCAGAGGTCTGAAGGGGCCCGTACTGTGCCGTAAGGATCCATAGGGCTCCGTAGAGCTTCGTAGGTTCCCTAGAGGCCTGTGGAGTACCGCAGGAGCCAGTAGTGTTCTCTAGGGGCCCGTAGGGTTCCTTCCATAGGAGCTGGCAGTGTTCCGTAGGGTCCTCTAGGGTTGAGTAAGTGCCCGCAGGAGTCTGTAGGAATCCGTGGGATTCTGTAAGGTTCTGGAGGGTTCTGCAGGGTTCCGTAGGGGCCCGTAGAGTTCCGTAGTGGCTGGTAAAGTTCCCTAGGGCCCTGTACCGTTCCGTAACTGCCTGCAAGGGTCTTTAGGCTTCCGTAGGGGCTGGTAGGGTTCCATAAAGTTCCGTGGGTTCCTGCAGAGTTCTGCAAGTGCCCGCAAGGGCCTGTAGGGGCGCACAGTGTTTCTGCCAGGTTCCGTAGAGTTCCGTAGGGGCCATATTTTTCTGTAGTGGCTGGTAGTATTCTGTAGGGGTCTGTAGGTTTCCGTAGGCACCTGCAGTGTTCTGTAGGAGCCCATAGGGTTTTAGTGAGGTTCCGTTGTGTTGCTAAGGGTCTTGTAGAGTGCTGTCGGGTCCTGGAGTATTCTGTAGGGTTCCAGAGGGGCTCGTAGGGTTCCGTCGAAATCTGTAGGGTTCCCTAGGGGCCCATAGAGTCCCGTAGATTTCCGTAGGGACCTGTAGGGTTGTGTAAGTGCCCGCAGAAGTCTGTAGGAGTCTGTGGGATTCTGTCAGATTCCGGAGGGTTCTGCAGGGTTCCGTAGGGGCCCGTAGAGTTCCGTAGTGGCTGGTAAAGTTCCGTAGGGCCCTGTGGGGTTCTGTATGGACCTGTAGGGTTCCGTAGGGGCCTGCAGGGTTCCGTAAGTGCCCGCAGGTGTCTGTAGGGTTCCGTAGGGGTCTGTAGGGTGCCGTAGGCACCTGCAGTGTTCTGTAGGAGCCCATAGGGTTTTAGTGAGGTTCCGTTGTGTTGCTAAGGGTCTTGTAGAGTGCTGTCGGGTCCTGGAGTATTCTGTAGGGTTCCAGAGGGCCTCATAGGGTTCCATCGAAATCTGAAGGGTTCCCTAGGGGCCCATAGAGTCCCGTAGATTTCCGTAGGGACCTGTAGGGTTGTGTAAGTGCCCGCAGGGGTTGGTAGGAGTCTGTGGGATTCTGTAAGGTTCTGGAGGGTTCTGCAGGGTTCCGTAGGGACCCGTAGAGTTCCGTAGTGGCTGGTAAAGTTCCGTAGGGCCCTGTGGGGTTCTGTATGGACCTGTAGGGTTCCGTAGGGGCCTGCAGGGTTCCATAAGTGCCCGCAGGTGTCTGTAGGGTTCCGTAGGGGTCTGTAGGTTTCCGTAGGCACCTGCAGTGTTCTGTAGGAGCCCATAGGGTTTTAGTGAGGTTCTGTTGTGTTGCTAAGGGTCTTGTAGAGTGCTGTCGGGTCCTGGAGTATTCTGTAGGGTTCCAGAGGGGCTGGTAGGGTTCCGTCGAAATCTGAAGGGTTCCCTAGGGGCCTGTAGAGTCCCGTAGATTGCCGTAGGGGCCTGTAGAGTTATGTAAGTGCCCGCAGGGGTTGGTAGGAGCTTGTAGGGTGCCATATGTTTCCGGAGGGTTGTGTAGGGTTCCGTAGGGGCCTGTGGTGTTCCCTAGGGGCCTGTAGAGTCTCGTACAGTTTCGGTAGGGTCCTGTAGGTTTCCATAAGCGCCCGCAGAGGTCTGAAGGGGCCCGCACTGTTCCGTAAGGATCCATAGGGTTCCGTAGAGCTTCGTAGGTTCCCTAGAGGCCTGTGGAGTACCGCAGGAGCCAGTAGTGTTCCGTAGGGTCCTCTAGGGTTGAGTAAGTGCCCGCAGGAGTCTGTAGGAATCCGTGGGATTCTGTAAGGTTCTGGAGGGTTCTGCAGGGTTCCGTAGGGGCCCGTAGAGTTCCGTAGTGGCTGGTAAAGTTCCCTAGGGCCCTGTACCGTTCCGTAACTGCCTGCAAGGGTCTTTAGGCTTCCGTAGGGGCTGGTAGGGTTCCATAAAGTTCCGTGGGTTCCTGCAGAGTTCTGCAAGTGCCCGCAAGGGCCTGTAGGGGCGCACAGTGTTTCTGCCAGGTTCCGTAGAGTTCCGTAGGGGCCATATTTTTCTGTAGTGGCTGGTAGTATTCTGTAGGGGTCTGTAGGTTTCCGTAGGCACCTGCAGTGTTCTGTAGGAGCCCATAGGGTTTTAGTGAGGTTCCGTTGTGTTGCTAAGGGTCTTGTAGAGTGCTGTCGGGTCCTGGAGTATTCTGTAGGGTTCCAGAGGGGCTGGTAGGGTTCCGTCGAAATCTGTAGGGTTCCCTAGGGGCCCATAGAGTCCCGTAGATTTCCGTAGGGACCTGTAGGGTTGTGTAAGTGCCCGCAGGGGTTGGTAGGAGTCTGTGGGATTCTGTAAGGTTCTGGAGGGTTCTGCAGGGTTCCGTAGGGACCCGTAGAGTTCCGTAGTGGCTGGTAAAGTTCCGTAGGGCCCTGTGGGGTTCTGTATGGACCTGTAGGGTTCCGTAGGGGCCTGCAGGGTTCCGTAAGTGCCCGCAGGTGTCTGTAGGGTTCCGTAGGGGTCTGTAGGGTTCCGTAGGCACCTGCAGTGTTCTGTAGGAGTCCATAGGGTTTTAGTGAGGTTCCGTTGTGTTGCTAAGGGTCTTGTAGAGTGCTGTCGGGTCCTGGAGTATTCTGTAGGGTTCCAGAGGGCCTCGTAGGGTTCCATCGAAATCTGAAGGGTTCCCTAGGGGCCCATAGAGTCCCGTAGATTTCCGTAGGGACCTGTAGGGTTGTGTAAGTGCCCGCAGGGGTTGGTAGGAGTCTGTGGGATTCTGTAAGGTTCTGGAGGGTTCTGCAGGGTTCCGTAGGGACCCGTAGAGTTCCGTAGTGGCTGGTAAAGTTCCGTAGGGCCCTGTGGGGTTCTGTATGGACCTGTAGGGTTCCGTAGGGGCCTGCAGGGTTCCATAAGTGCCCGCAGGTGTCTGTAGGGTTCCGTAGGGGTCTGTAGGGTTCCGTAGGCACCTGCAGTGTTCTGTAGGAGCCCATAGGGTTTTAGTGAGGTTCTGTTGTGTTGCTAAGGGTCTTGTAGAGTGCTGTCGGGTCCTGGAATATTCTGTAGGGTTCCAGAGGGGCTCGTAGGGTTCCGTCGAAATCTGAAGGGTTCCCTAGGGACCTGTAGAGTCCCGTAGATTTCCGTAGGGGCCTGTAGAGTTATGTAAGTGCCCGCAGGGGTTGGTAGGAGCTTGTAGGGTGCCATATGTTTCCGGAGGGTTGTGTAGGGTTCCGTAGGGGCCTGTGGTGTTCCCTAGGGGCCTGTAGAGTCTCGTACAGTTTCGGTAGGGTCCTGTAGGTTTCCATAAGCGCCCGCAGAGGTCTGAAGGGGCCCGTACTGTTCCGTAAGGATCCATAGGGTTCCGTAGAGCTTCGTAGGTTCCCTAGAGGCCTGTGGAGTACCGCAGGAGCCAGTAGTGTTCTGTAGGGGCCCGTAGGGTTCCTTCCATAGGAGCTGGCAGTGTTCCGTAGGGTCCTCTAGGGTTGAGTAAGTGCCCGCAGGAGTCTGTAGGAATCCGTGGGATTCTGTAAGGTTCCGGAGGGTTCTGCAGGGTTCCGTAGGGGCCCGTAGAGTTCCGTAGTGGCTGGTAAAGTTCCCTAGGGCCCTGTACCGTTCCGTAACTGCCTGCAAGGGTCTTTAGGCTTCCGTAGGGGCTGGTAGGGTTCCATAAAGTTCCGTGGGTTCCTGCAGAGTTCTGCAAGTGCCCGCAAGGGCCTGTAGGGGCGCACAGTGTTTCTGCCAGGTTCCGTAGAGTTCCGTAAGGGCCATATTTTTCTATAGTGGCTGGTAGTATTCTGTAGGGGTCTGTAGGTTTCCGTAGGCGCCTACAGTGTTCTGTAGGAGCCCATAGGGTTTTAGTGAGGTTCCGTTGTGTTGCTAAGGGTCTTGTAGAGTGCTGTCGGGTCCTGGAGTATTCTGTAGGGTTCAGGAGGGGCTCGTAGGGTTCCATCGAAATCTGAAGGGTTCCCTAGGGGCGCATAGAGTCCCGTAGATTGCCGTAGGGACCTGTAGGGTTGTGTAAGTGCTCGCAGGGGTTGGTAGGAGCTTATAGGGTTCCATAAGTTTTCAGAGGGTTGTGTAGGGTTCCGTAGTGGCCTGTGGTGTTCCCTAAGGGCCTGTAGAGTCTCGTACGGTTCCGTAGGGGCCTGTGGTGTTCCGTAGGGGCCTGTAGACTCTCGTAGAGTTCCGTAGGGTCCTGTAGGTTTCCATAAGCCCCCGCAGATGTCTGAAGGGGCCCGTACTGTTCCATACGGATCCATAGGGCTCCGTAGAGCTTCGTAGGTTCCCTAGAGGCCTCTGGAGTACCGCAGGAGCCAGTAGTGTTCTGTAGGGGCCCGTAGGGTTCCTTCCATAGGAGCTGGCAGTGTTCCGTAGGGTCCTCTAGGGTTGAGTAAGTGCCCGCAGGAGTCTGTAGGAATCCGTGGGATTCTGTAAGGTTCTGCAGGGTTCCGTAGGGGCCCGTAGAGTTCCGTAGTGGCTGGTAAAGTTCCCTAGGGCCCTGTACCGTTCCGTAACTGCCTGCAAGGGTCTTTAGGCTTCCGTAGGGGCTGGTAGGGTTCCATAAAGTTCCGTGGGTTCCTGCAGAGTTCTGCAAGTGCCCGCAAGGGCCTGTAGGGGCGCACAGTGTTTCTGCCAGGTTCCGTAGAGTTCCATAGGGGCCATATTTTTCTGTAGTGGCTGGTAGTATTCTGTAGGGGTCTGTAGGTTTCCGTAGGCACCTGCAGTGTTCTGTAGGAGCCCATAGGGTTTTAGTGAGGTTCCGTTGTGTTGCTAAGGGTCTTGTAGAGTGCTGTCGGGTCCTGGAGTATTCTGTAGGGTTCCAGAGGGGCTCGTAGGGTTCCGTCGAAATCTGTAGGGTTCCCTAGGGGCCCATAGAGTCCCGTAGATTTCCGTAGGGACCTGTAGGGTTGTGTAAGTGCCCGCAGAAGTCTGTAGGAGTCTGTGGGATTCTGTAAGGTTCCGGAGGGTTCTGCAGGGTTCCGTAGGGGCCCGTAGAGTTCCGTAGTGGCTGGTAAAGTTCCGTAGGGCCCTGTGGGGTTCTGTATGGACCTGTAGGGTTCCGTAGGGGCCTGCAGGGTTCCGTAAGTGCCCGCAGGTGTCTGTAGGGTTCCGTAGGGGTCTGTAGGGTTCCGTAGGCACCTGCAGTGTTCTGTAGGAGCCCATAGGGTTTTAGTGAGGTTCCGTTGTGTTGCTAAGGGTCTTGTAGAGTGCTGTCGGGTCCTGGAGTATTCTGTAGGGTTCCAGAGGGCCTCATAGGGTTCCATCGAAATCTGAAGGGTTCCCTAGGGGCCCATAGAGTCCCGTAGATTTCCGTAGGGACCTGTAGGGTTGTGTAAGTGCCCGCAGGGGTTGGTAGGAGCTTGTAGGGTGCCATATGTTTCCGGAGGGTTGTGTAGGGTTCCGTAGGGCCCTGTGGTGTTCCCTAGGGGCCTGTAGAGTCTCGTACAGTTTCGGTAGGGTCCTGTAGGTTTCCATAAGCGCCCGCAGAGGTCTGAAGGGGCCCGTACTGTTCCGTAAGGATCCATAGGGTTCCGTAGAGCTTCGTAGGTTCCCTAGAGGCCTGTGGAGTACCGCAGGAGCCAGTAGTGTTCCGTAGGGTCCTCTAGGGTTGAGTAAGTGCCCGCAGGAGTCTGTAGGAATCCGTGGGATTCTGTAAGGTTCTGGAGGGTTCTGCAGGGTTCCGTAGGGGCCCGTAGAGTTCCGTAGTGGCTGGTAAAGTTCCCTAGGGCCCTGTACCGTTCCGTAACTGCCTGCAAGGGTCTTTAGGCTTCCGTAGGGGCTGGTAGGGTTCCATAAAGTTCCGTGGGTTCCTGCAGAGTTCTGTAAGTGCCCGCAAGGGCCTGTAGGGGCGCACAGTGTTTCTGCCAGGTTCCGTAGAGTTCCGTAGGGGCCATATTTTTCTGTAGTGGCTGGTAGTATTCTGTAGGGGTCTGTAGGTTTCCGTAGGCACCTGCAGTGTTCTGTAGGAGCCCATAGGGTTTTAGTGAGGTTCCGTTGTGTTGCTAAGGGTCTTGTAGAGTGCTGTCGGGTCCTGGAGTATTCTGTAGGGTTCCAGAGGGGCTCGTAGGGTTCCGTTGAAATCTGAAGGGTTCCCTAGGGGCCCATAGAGTCCCGTAGATTTCCGTAGGGACCTGTAGGGTTGTGTAAGTGCCCGCAGAAGTCTGTAGGAGTCTGTGGGATTCTGTAAGGTTCCGGAGGGTTCTGCAGGGTTCCGTAGGGGCCCGTAGAGTTCCGTAGTGGCTGGTAAAGTTCCGTAGGGCCCTGTGGGGTTCTGTATGGACCTGTAGGGTTCCGTAGGGGCCTGCAGGGTTCCGTAAGTGCCCGCAGGTGTCTGTAGGGTTCCGTAGGGGTCTGTAGGGTGCCGTAGGCACCTGCAGTGTTCTGTAGGAGCCCATAGGGTTTTAGTGAGGTTCCGTTGTGTTGCTAAGGGTCTTGTAGAGTGCTGTCGGGTCCTGGAGTATTCTGTAGGGTTCCAGAGGGCCTCATAGGGTTCCATCGAAATCTGAAGGGTTCCCTAGGGGCCCATAGAGTCCCGTAGATTTCCGTAGGGACCTGTAGGGTTGTGTAAGTGCCCGCAGGGGTTGGTAGGAGTCTGTGGGATTCTGTAAGGTTCTGGAGGGTTCTGCAGGGTTCCGTAGGGACCCGTAGAGTTCCGTAGTGGCTGGTAAAGTTCCGTAGGGCCCTGTGGGGTTCTGTATGGACCTGTAGGGTTCCGTAGGGGCCTGCAGGGTTCCATAAGTGCCCGCAGGTGTCTGTAGGGTTCCGTAGGGGTCTGTAGGGTTCCGTAGGCACCTGCAGTGTTCTGTAGGAGCCCATAGGGTTTTAGTGAGGTTCTGTTGTGTTGCTAAGGGTCTTGTAGAGTGCTGTCGGGTCCTGGAGTATTCTGTAGGGTTCCAGAGGGGCTGGTAGGGTTCCGTCGAAATCTGAAGGGTTCCCTAGGGGCCTGTAGAGTCCCGTAGATTGCCGTAGGGGCCTGTAGAGTTATGTAAGTGCCCGCAGGGGTTGGTAGGAGCTTGTAGGGTGCCATATGTTTCCGGAGGGTTGTGTAGGGTTCCGTAGGGGCCTGTGGTGTTCCCTAGGGGCCTGTAGAGTCTCGTACAGTTTCGGTAGGGTCCTGTAGGTTTCCATAAGCGCCCGCAGAGGTCTGAAGGGGCCCGTACTGTTCCGTAAGGATCCATAGGGTTCCGTAGAGCTTCGTAGGTTCCCTAGAGGCCTGTGGAGTACCGCAGGAGCCAGTAGTGTTCCGTAGGGTCCTCTAGGGTTGAGTAAGTGCCCGCAGGAGTCTGTAGGAATCCGTGGGATTCTGTAAGGTTCTGGAGGGTTCTGCAGGGTTCCGTAGGGGCCCGTAGAGTTCCGTAGTGGCTGGTAAAGTTCCCTAGGGCCCTGTACCGTTCCGTAACTGCCTGCAAGGGTCTTTAGGCTTCCGTAGGGGCTGGTAGGGTTCCATAAAGTTCCGTGGGTTCCTGCAGAGTTCTGCAAGTGCCCGCAAGGGCCTGTAGGGGCGCACAGTGTTTCTGCCAGGTTCCGTAGAGTTCCGTAGGGGCCATATTTTTCTGTAGTGGCTGGTAGTATTCTGTAGGGGTCTGTAAGTTTCCGTAGGCACCTGCAGTGTTCTGTAGGAGCCCATAGGGTTTTAGTGAGGTTCCGTTGTGTTGCTAAGGGTCTTGTAGAGTGCTGTCGGGTCCTGGAGTATTCTGTAGGGTTCCAGAGGGGCTCGTAGGGTTCCGTCGAAATCTGTAGGGTTCCCTAGGGGCCCATAGAGTCCCGTAGATTTCCGTAGGGACCTGTAGGGTTGTGTAAGTGCCCGCAGAAGTCTGTAGGAGTCTGTGGGATTCTGTAAGGTTCCGGAGGGTTCTGCAGGGTTCCGTAGGGGCCCGTAGAGTTCCGTAGTGGCTGGTAAAGTTCCGTAGGGCCCTGTGGGGTTCTGTATGGACCTGTAGGGTTCCGTAGGGGCCTGCAGGGTTCCGTAAGTGCCCGCAGGTGTCTGTAGGGTTCCGTAGGGGTCTGTAGGGTTCCGTAGGCACCTGCAGTGTTCTGTAGGAGCCCATAGGGTTTTAGTGAGGTTCCGTTGTGTTGCTAAGGGTCTTGTAGAGTGCTGTCGGGTCCTGGAGTATTCTGTAGGGTTCCAGAGGGCCTCATAGGGTTCCATCGAAATCTGAAGGGTTCCCTAGGGGCCCATAGAGTCCCGTAGATTTCCGTAGGGACCTGTAGGGTTGTGTAAGTGCCCGCAGGGGTTGGTAGGAGTCTGTGGGATTCTGTAAGGTTCTGGAGGGTTCTGCAGGGTTCCGTAGGGACCCGTAGAGTTCCGTAGTGGCTGGTAAAGTTCCGTAGGGCCCTGTGGGGTTCTGTATGGACCTGTAGGGTTCCGTAGGGGCCTGCAGGGTTCCATAAGTGCCCGCAGGTGTCTGTAGGGTTCCGTAGGGGTCTGTAGGGTTCCGTAGGCACCTGCAGTGTTCTGTAGGAGCCCATAGGGTTTTAGTGAGGTTCTGTTGTGTTGCTAAGGGTCTTGTAGAGTGCTGTCGGGTCCTGGAGTATTCTGTAGGGTTCCAGAGGGGCTGGTAGGGTTCCGTCGAAATCTGAAGGGTTCCCTAGGGGCCTGTAGAGTCCCGTAGATTGCCGTAGGGGCCTGTAGAGTTATGTAAGTGCCCGCAGGGGTTGGTAGGAGCTTGTAGGGTGCCATATGTTTCCGGAGGGTTGTGTAGGGTTCCGTAGGGGCCTGTGGTGTTCCCTAGGGGCCTGTAGAGTCTCGTACAGTTTCGGTAGGGTCCTGTAGGTTTCCATAAGCGCCCGCAGAGGTCTGAAGGGGCCCGTACTGTTCCGTAAGGATCCATAGGGTTCCGTAGAGCTTCGTAGGTTCCCTAGAGGCCTGTGGAGTACTGCAGGAGCCAGTAGTGTTCCGTAGGGTCCTCTAGGGTTGAGTAAGTGCCCGCAGGAGTCTGTAGGAATCCGTGGGATTCTGTAAGGTTCTGGAGGGTTCTGCAGGGTTCCGTAGGGGCCCGTAGAGTTCCGTAGTGGCTGGTAAAGTTCCCTAGGGCCCTGTACCGTTCCGTAACTGCCTGCAAGGGTCTTTAGGCTTCCGTAGGGGCTGGTAGTGTTCCATAAAGTTCCGTGGGTTCCTGCAGAGTTCTGCAAGTGCCCGCAAGGGCCTGTAGGGGCGCACAGTGTTTCTGCCAGGTTCCGTAGAGTTCCGTAGGGGCCATATTTTTCTGTAGTGGCTGGTAGTATTCTGTAGGGGTCTGTAGGTTTCCGTAGGCACCTGCAGTGTTCTGTAGGAGCCCATAGGGTTTTAGTGAGGTTCCGTTGTGTTGCTAAGGGTCTTGTAGAGTGCTGTCGGGTCCTGGAGTATTCTGTAGGGTTCCAGAGGGGCTCGTAGGGTTCCGTCGAAATCTGTAGGGTTCCCTAGGGGCCCATAGAGTCCCGTAGATTTCCGTAGGGACCTGTAGGGTTGTGTAAGTGCCCGCAGAAGTCTGTAGGAGTCTGTGGGATTCTGTAAGGTTCCGGAGGGTTCTGCAGGGTTCCGTAGGGGCCCGTAGAGTTCCGTAGTGGCTGGTAAAGTTCCGTAGGGCCCTGTGGGGTTCTGTATGGACCTGTAGGGTTCCGTAGGGGCCTGCAGGGTTCCGTAAGTGCCCGCAGGTGTCTGTAGGGTTCCGTAGGGGTCTGTAGGGTGCCGTAGGCACCTGCAGTGTTCTGTAGGAGCCCATAGGGTTTTAGTGAGGTTCCGTTGTGTTGCTAAGGGTCTTGTAGAGTGCTGTCGGGTCCTGGAGTATTCTGTAGGGTTCCAGAGGGCCTCATAGGGTTCCATCGAAATCTGAAGGGTTCCCTAGGGGCCCATAGAGTCCCGTAGATTTCCGTAGGGACCTGTAGGGTTGTGTAAGTGCCCGCAGGGGTTGGTAGGAGTCTGTGGGATTCTGTAAGGTTCTGGAGGGTTCTGCAGGGTTCCGTAGGGACCCGTAGAGTTCCGTAGTGGCTGGTAAAGTTCCGTAGGGCCCTGTGGGGTTCTGTATGGACCTGTAGGGTTCCGTAGGGGCCTGCAGGGTTCCATAAGTGCCCGCAGGTGTCTGTAGGGTTCCGTAGGGGTCTGTAGGGTTCCGTAGGCACCTGCAGTGTTCTGTAGGAGCCCATAGGGTTTTAGTGAGGTTCTGTTGTGTTGCTAAGGGTCTTGTAGAGTGCTGTCGGGTCCTGGAGTATTCTGTAGGGTTCCAGAGGGGCTGGTAGGGTTCCGTCGAAATCTGAAGGGTTCCCTAGGGGCCTGTAGAGTCCCGTAGATTGCCGTAGGGGCCTGTAGAGTTATGTAAGTGCCCGCAGGGGTTGGTAGGAGCTTGTAGGGTGCCATATGTTTCCGGAGGGTTGTGTAGGGTTCCGTAGGGGCCTGTGGTGTTCCCTAGGGGCCTGTAGAGTCTCGTACAGTTTCGGTAGGGTCCTGTAGGTTTCCATAAGCGCCCGCAGAGGTCTGAAGGGGCCCGTACTGTTCCGTAAGGATCCATAGGGTTCCGTAGAGCTTCGTAGGTTCCCTAGAGGCCTGTGGAGTACCGCAGGAGCCAGTAGTGTTCCGTAGGGTCCTCTAGGGTTGAGTAAGTGCCCGCAGGAGTCTGTAGGAATCCGTGGGATTCTGTAAGGTTCTGGAGGGTTCTGCAGGGTTCCGTAGGGGCCCGTAGAGTTCCGTAGTGGCTGGTAAAGTTCCCTAGGGCCCTGTACCGTTCCGTAACTGCCTGCAAGGGTCTTTAGGCTTCCGTAGGGGCTGGTAGGGTTCCATAAAGTTCCGTGGGTTCCTGCAGAGTTCTGCAAGTGCCCGCAAGGGCCTGTAGGGGCGCACAGTGTTTCTGCCAGGTTCCGTAGAGTTCCGTAGGGGCCATATTTTTCTGTAGTGGCTGGTAGTATTCTGTAGGGGTCTGTAGGTTTCCGTAGGCACCTGCAGTGTTCTGTAGGAGCCCATAGGGTTTTAGTGAGGTTCCGTTGTGTTGCTAAGGGTCTTGTAGAGTGCTGTCGGGTCCTGGAGTATTCTGTAGGGTTCCAGAGGGGCTCGTAGGGTTCCGTCGAAATCTGTAGGGTTCCCTAGGGGCCCATAGAGTCCCGTAGATTTCCGTAGGGACCTGTAGGGTTGTGTAAGTGCCCGCAGAAGTCTGTAGGAGTCTGTGGGATTCTGTAAGGTTCCGGAGGGTTCTGCAGGGTTCCGTAGGGGCCCGTAGAGTTCCGTAGTGGCTGGTAAAGTTCCGTAGGGCCCTGTGGGGTTCTGTATGGACCTGTAGGGTTCCGTAGGGGCCTGCAGGGTTCCGTAAGTGCCCGCAGGTGTCTGTAGGGTTCCGTAGGGGTCTGTAGGGTGCCGTAGGCACCTGCAGTGTTCTGTAGGAGCCCATAGGGTTTTAGTGAGGTTCCGTTGTGTTGCTAAGGGTCTTGTAGAGTGCTGTCGGGTCCTGGAGTATTCTGTAGGGTTCCAGAGGGCCTCATAGGGTTCCATCGAAATCTGAAGGGTTCCCTAGGGGCCCATAGAGTCCCGTAGATTTCCGTAGGGACCTGTAGGGTTGTGTAAGTGCCCGCAGGGGTTGGTAGGAGTCTGTGGGATTCTGTAAGGTTCTGGAGGGTTCTGCAGGGTTCCGTAGGGACCCGTAGAGTTCCGTAGTGGCTGGTAAAGTTCCGTAGGGCCCTGTGGGGTTCTGTATGGACCTGTAGGGTTCCGTAGGGGCCTGCAGGGTTCCATAAGTGCCCGCAGGTGTCTGTAGGGTTCCGTAGGGGTCTGTAGGGTTCCGTAGGCACCTGCAGTGTTCTGTAGGAGCCCATAGGGTTTTAGTGAGGTTCTGTTGTGTTGCTAAGGGTCTTGTAGAGTGCTGTCGGGTCCTGGAGTATTCTGTAGGGTTCCAGAGGGGCTGGTAGGGTTCCGTCGAAATCTGAAGGGTTCCCTAGGGGCCTGTAGAGTCCCGTAGATTGCCGTAGGGGCCTGTAGAGTTATGTAAGTGCCCGCAGGGGTTGGTAGGAGCTTGTAGGGTGCCATATGTTTCCGGAGGGTTGTGTAGGGTTCCGTAGGGGCCTGTGGTGTTCCCTAGGGGCCTGTAGAGTCTCGTACAGTTTCGGTAGGGTCCTGTAGGTTTCCATAAGCGCCCGCAGAGGTCTGAAGGGGCCCGTACTGTTCCGTAAGGATCCATAGGGTTCCGTAGAGCTTCGTAGGTTCCCTAGAGGCCTGTGGAGTACCGCAGGAGCCAGTAGTGTTCCGTAGGGTCCTCTAGGGTTGAGTAAGTGCCCGCAGGAGTCTGTAGGAATCCGTGGGATTCTGTAAGGTTCTGGAGGGTTCTGCAGGGTTCCGTAGGGGCCCGTAGAGTTCCGTAGTGGCTGGTAAAGTTCCCTAGGGCCCTGTACCGTTCCGTAACTGCCTGCAAGGGTCTTTAGGCTTCCGTAGGGGCTGGTAGGGTTCCATAAAGTTCCGTGGGTTCCTGCAGAGTTCTGCAAGTGCCCGCAAGGGCCTGTAGGGGCGCACAGTGTTTCTGCCAGGTTCCGTAGAGTTCCGTAGGGGCCATATTTTTCTGTAGTGGCTGGTAGTATTCTGTAGGGGTCTGTAGGTTTCCGTAGGCACCTGCAGTGTTCTGTAGGAGCCCATAGGGTTTTAGTGAGGTTCCGTTGTGTTGCTAAGGGTCTTGTAGAGTGCTGTCGGGTCCTGGAGTATTCTGTAGGGTTCCAGAGGGGCTCGTAGGGTTCCATCGAAATCTGAAGGGTTCCCTAGGGGCCCATAGAGTCCCGTAGATTTCCGTAGGGACCTGTAGGGTTGTGTAAGTGCCCGCAGGGGTTGGTAGGAGTCTGTGGGATTCTGTAAGGTTCTGGAGGGTTCTGCAGGGTTCCGTAGGGACCCGTAGAGTTCCGTAGTGGCTGGTAAAGTTCCGTAGGGCCCTGTGGGGTTCTGTATGGACCTGTAGGGTTCCGTAGGGGCCTGCAGGGTTCCATAAGTGCCCGCAGGTGTCTGTAGGGTTCCGTAGGGGTCTGTAGGGTTCCGTAGGCACCTGCAGTGTTCTGTAGGAGCCCATAGGGTTTTAGTGAGGTTCCGTTGTGTTGCTAAGGGTCTTGTAGAGTGCTGTCGGGTCCTGGAGTATTCTGTAGGGTTCCAGAGGGGCTCGTAGGGTTCCATCGAAATCTGAAGGGTTCCCTAGGGGCCCATAGAGTCCCGTAGATTTCCGTAGGGACCTGTAGGGTTGTGTAAGTGCCCGCAGAAGTCTGTAGGAGTCTGTGGGATTCTGTAAGGTTCTGGAGGGTTCTGCAGGGTTCCGTAGGGACCCGTAGAGTTCCGTAGTGGCTGGTAAAGTTCCGTAGGGCCCTGTGGGGTTCTGTATGGACCTGTAGGGTTCCGTAGGGGCCTGCAGGGTTCCATAAGTGCCCGCAGGTGTCTGTAGGGTTCCGTAGGGGTCTGTAGGGTTCCGTAGGCACCTGCAGTGTTCTGTAGGAGCCCATAGGGTTTTAGTGAGGTTCCGTTGTGTTGCTAAGGGTCTTGTAGAGTGCTGTCGGGTCCTGGAGTATTCTGTAGGGTTCCAGAGGGGCTCGTAGGGTTCCGTCGAAATCTGTAGGGTTCCCTAGGGGCCCATAGAGTCCCGTAGATTTCCGTAGGGACCTGTAGGGTTGTGTAAGTGCCCGCAGAAGTCTGTAGGAGTCTGTGGGATTCTGTAAGGTTCCGGAGGGTTCTGCAGGGTTCCGTAGGGGCCCGTAGAGTTCCGTAGTGGCTGGTAAAGTTCCGTAGGGCCCTGTGGGGTTCTGTATGGACCTGTAGGGTTCCGTAGGGGCCTGCAGGGTTCCGTAAGTGCCCGCAGGTGTCTGTAGGGTTCCGTAGGGGTCTGTAGGGTGCCGTAGGCACCTGCAGTGTTCTGTAGGAGCCCATAGGGTTTTAGTGAGGTTCCGTTGTGTTGCTAAGGGTCTTGTAGAGTGCTGTCGGGTCCTGGAGTATTCTGTAGGGTTCCAGAGGGCCTCATAGGGTTCCATCGAAATCTGAAGGGTTCCCTAGGGGCCCATAGAGTCCCGTAGATTTCCGTAGGGACCTGTAGGGTTGTGTAAGTGCCCGCAGAAGTCTGTAGGAGTCTGTGGGATTCTGTAAGGTTCTGGAGGGTTCTGCAGGGTTCCGTAGGGACCCGTAGAGTTCCGTAGTGGCTGGTAAAGTTCCGTAGGGCCCTGTGGGGTTCTGTATGGACCTGTAGGGTTCCGTAGGGGCCTGCAGGGTTCCATAAGTGCCCGCAGGTGTCTGTAGGGTTCCGTAGGGGTCTGTAGGGTTCCGTAGGCACCTGCAGTGTTCTGTAGGAGCCCATAGGGTTTTAGTGAGGTTCTGTTGTGTTGCTAAGGGTCTTGTAGAGTGCTGTCGGGTCCTGGAGTATTCTGTAGGGTTCCAGAGGGGCTGGTAGGGTTCCGTCGAAATCTGAAGGGTTCCCTAGGGGCCTGTAGAGTCCCGTAGATTGCCGTAGGGGCCTGTAGAGTTATGTAAGTGCCCGCAGGGGTTGGTAGGAGCTTGTAGGGTGCCATATGTTTCCGGAGGGTTGTGTAGGGTTCCGTAGGGGCCTGTGGTGTTCCCTAGGGGCCTGTAGAGTCTCGTACAGTTTCGGTAGGGTCCTGTAGGTTTCCATAAGCGCCCGCAGAGGTCTGAAGGGGCCCGTACTGTTCCGTAAGGATCCATAGGGTTCCGTAGAGCTTCGTAGGTTCCCTAGAGGCCTGTGGAGTACCGCAGGAGCCAGTAGTGTTCCGTAGGGTCCTCTAGGGTTGAGTAAGTGCCCGCAGGAGTCTGTAGGAATCCGTGGGATTCTGTAAGGTTCTGGAGGGTTCTGCAGGGTTCCGTAGGGGCCCGTAGAGTTCCGTAGTGGCTGGTAAAGTTCCCTAGGGCCCTGTACCGTTCCGTAACTGCCTGCAAGGGTCTTTAGGCTTCCGTAGGGGCTGGTAGGGTTCCATAAAGTTCCGTGGGTTCCTGCAGAGTTCTGCAAGTGCCCGCAAGGGCCTGTAGGGGCGCACAGTGTTTCTGCCAGGTTCCGTAGAGTTCCGTAGGGGCCATATTTTTCTGTAGTGGCTGGTAGTATTCTGTAGGGGTCTGTAGGTTTCCGTAGGCACCTGCAGTGTTCTGTAGGAGCCCATAGGGTTTTAGTGAGGTTCCGTTGTGTTGCTAAGGGTCTTGTAGAGTGCTGTCGGGTCCTGGAGTATTCTGTAGGGTTCCAGAGGGGCTCGTAGGGTTCCATCGAAATCTGAAGGGTTCCCTAGGGGCCCATAGAGTCCCGTAGATTTCCGTAGGGACCTGTAGGGTTGTGTAAGTGCCCGCAGAAGTCTGTAGGAGTCTGTGGGATTCTGTAAGGTTCCGGAGGGTTCTGCAGGGTTCCGTAGGGGCCCGTAGAGTTCCGTAGTGGCTGGTAAAGTTCCGTAGGGCCCTGTGGGGTTCTGTATGGACCTGTAGGGTTCCGTAGGGGCCTGCAGGGTTCCGTAAGTGCCCGCAGGTGTCTGTAGGGTTCCGTAGGGGTCTGTAGGGTGCCGTAGGCACCTGCAGTGTTCTGTAGGAGCCCATAGGGTTTTAGTGAGGTTCCGTTGTGTTGCTAAGGGTCTTGTAGAGTGCTGTCGGGTCCTGGAGTATTCTGTAGGGTTCCAGAGGGCCTCATAGGGTTCCATCGAAATCTGAAGGGTTCCCTAGGGGCCCATAGAGTCCCGTAGATTTCCGTAGGGACCTGTAGGGTTGTGTAAGTGCCCGCAGAAGTCTGTAGGAGTCTGTGGGATTCTGTAAGGTTCTGGAGGGTTCTGCAGGGTTCCGTAGGGACCCGTAGAGTTCCGTAGTGGCTGGTAAAGTTCCGTAGGGCCCTGTGGGGTTCTGTATGGACCTGTAGGGTTCCGTAGGGGCCTGCAGGGTTCCATAAGTGCCCGCAGGTGTCTGTAGGGTTCCGTAGGGGTCTGTAGGGTTCCGTAGGCACCTGCAGTGTTCTGTAGGAGCCCATAGGGTTTTAGTGAGGTTCTGTTGTGTTGCTAAGGGTCTTGTAGAGTGCTGTCGGGTCCTGGAGTATTCTGTAGGGTTCCAGAGGGGCTGGTAGGGTTCCGTCGAAATCTGAAGGGTTCCCTAGGGGCCTGTAGAGTCCCGTAGATTGCCGTAGGGGCCTGTAGAGTTATGTAAGTGCCCGCAGGGGTTGGTAGGAGCTTGTAGGGTGCCATATGTTTCCGGAGGGTTGTGTAGGGTTCCGTAGGGGCCTGTGGTGTTCCCTAGGGGCCTGTAGAGTCTCGTACAGTTTCGGTAGGGTCCTGTAGGTTTCCATAAGCGCCCGCAGAGGTCTGAAGGGGCCCGTACTGTTCCGTAAGGATCCATAGGGTTCCGTAGAGCTTCGTAGGTTCCCTAGAGGCCTGTGGAGTACCGCAGGAGCCAGTAGTGTTCCGTAGGGTCCTCTAGGGTTGAGTAAGTGCCCGCAGGAGTCTGTAGGAATCCGTGGGATTCTGTAAGGTTCTGGAGGGTTCTGCAGGGTTCCGTAGGGGCCCGTAGAGTTCCGTAGTGGCTGGTAAAGTTCCCTAGGGCCCTGTACCGTTCCGTAACTGCCTGCAAGGGTCTTTAGGCTTCCGTAGGGGCTGGTAGGGTTCCATAAAGTTCCGTGGGTTCCTGCAGAGTTCTGCAAGTGCCCGCAAGGGCCTGTAGGGGCGCACAGTGTTTCTGCCAGGTTCCGTAGAGTTCCGTAGGGGCCATATTTTTCTGTAGTGGCTGGTAGTATTCTGTAGGGGTCTGTAGGTTTCCGTAGGCACCTGCAGTGTTCTGTAGGAGCCCATAGGGTTTTAGTGAGGTTCCGTTGTGTTGCTAAGGGTCTTGTAGAGTGCTGTCGGGTCCTGGAGTATTCTGTAGGGTTCCAGAGGGGCTCGTAGGGTTCCATCGAAATCTGAAGGGTTCCCTAGGGGCCCATAGAGTCCCGTAGATTTCCGTAGGGACCTGTAGGGTTGTGTAAGTGCCCGCAGGGGTTGGTAGGAGTCTGTGGGATTCTGTAAGGTTCTGGAGGGTTCTGCAGGGTTCCGTAGGGACCCGTAGAGTTCCGTAGTGGCTGGTAAAGTTCCGTAGGGCCCTGTGGGGTTCTGTATGGACCTGTAGGGTTCCGTAGGGGCCTGCAGGGTTCCATAAGTGCCCGCAGGTGTCTGTAGGGTTCCGTAGGGGTCTGTAGGGTTCCGTAGGCACCTGCAGTGTTCTGTAGGAGCCCATAGGGTTTTAGTGAGGTTCTGTTGTGTTGCTAAGGGTCTTGTAGAGTGCTGTCGGGTCCTGGAGTATTCTGTAGGGTTCCAGAGGGGCTGGTAGGGTTCCGTCGAAATCTGAAGGGTTCCCTAGGGGCCTGTAGAGTCCCGTAGATTGCCGTAGGGGCCTGTAGAGTTATGTAAGTGCCCGCAGGGGTTGGTAGGAGCTTGTAGGGTGCCATATGTTTCCGGAGGGTTGTGTAGGGTTCCGTAGGGGCCTGTGGTGTTCCCTAGGGGCCTGTAGAGTCTCGTACAGTTTCGGTAGGGTCCTGTAGGTTTCCATAAGCGCCCGCAGAGGTCTGAAGGGGCCCGTACTGTTCCGTAAGGATCCATAGGGTTCCGTAGAGCTTCGTAGGTTCCCTAGAGGCCTGTGGAGTACCGCAGGAGCCAGTAGTGTTCCGTAGGGTCCTCTAGGGTTGAGTAAGTGCCCGCAGGAGTCTGTAGGAATCCGTGGGATTCTGTAAGGTTCTGGAGGGTTCTGCAGGGTTCCGTAGGGGCCCGTAGAGTTCCGTAGTGGCTGGTAAAGTTCCCTAGGGCCCTGTACCGTTCCGTAACTGCCTGCAAGGGTCTTTAGGCTTCCGTAGGGGCTGGTAGGGTTCCATAAAGTTCCGTGGGTTCCTGCAGAGTTCTGTAAGTGCCCGCAAGGGCCTGTAGGGGCGCACAGTGTTTCTGCCAGGTTCCGTAGAGTTCCGTAGGGGCCATATTTTTCTGTAGTGGCTGGTAGTATTCTGTAGGGGTCTGTAGGTTTCCGTAGGCACCTGCAGTGTTCTGTAGGAGCCCATAGGGTTTTAGTGAGGTTCCGTTGTGTTGCTAAGGGTCTTGTAGAGTGCTGTCGGGTCCTGGAGTATTCTGTAGGGTTCCAGAGGGGCTCGTAGGGTTCCGTCGAAATCTGTAGGGTTCCCTAGGGGCCCATAGAGTCCCGTAGATTTCCGTAGGGACCTGTAGGGTTGTGTAAGTGCCCGCAGAAGTCTGTAGGAGTCTGTGGGATTCTGTAAGGTTCCGGAGGGTTCTGCAGGGTTCCGTAGGGACCCGTAGAGTTCCGTAGTGGCTGGTAAAGTTCCGTAGGGCCCTGTGGGGTTCTGTATGGACCTGTAGGGTTCCGTAGGGGCCTGCAGGGTTCCGTAAGTGCCCGCAGGTGTCTGTAGGGTTCCGTAGGGGTCTGTAGGGTGCCGTAGGCACCTGCAGTGTTCTGTAGGAGCCCATAGGGTTTTAGTGAGGTTCTGTTGTGTTGCTAAGGGTCTTGTAGAGTGCTGTCGGGTCCTGGAGTATTCTGTAGGGTTCCAGAGGGCCTCATAGGGTTCCATCGAAATCTGAAGGGTTCCCTAGGGGCCCATAGAGTCCCGTAGATTTCCGTAGGGACCTGTAGGGTTGTGTAAGTGCCCGCAGGGGTTGGTAGGAGTCTGTGGGATTCTGTAAGGTTCTGGAGGGTTCTGCAGGGTTCCGTAGGGACCCGTAGAGTTCCGTAGTGGCTGGTAAAGTTCCGTAGGGCCCTGTGGGGTTCTGTATGGACCTGTAGGGTTCCGTAGGGGCCTGCAGGGTTCCATAAGTGCCCGCAGGTGTCTGTAGGGTTCCGTAGGGGTCTGTAGGGTTCCGTAGGCACCTGCAGTGTTCTGTAGGAGCCCATAGGGTTTTAGTGAGGTTCCGTTGTGTTGCTAAGGGTCTTGTAGAGTGCTGTCGGGTCCTGGAGTATTCTGTAGGGTTCCAGAGGGGCTGGTAGGGTTCCGTCGAAATCTGAAGGGTTCCCTAGGGGCCTGTAGAGTCCCGTAGATTGCCGTAGGGGCCTGTAGAGTTATGTAAGTGCCCGCAGGGGTTGGTAGGAGCTTGTAGGGTGCCATATGTTTCTGGAGGGTTGTGTAGGGTTCCGTAGGGGCCTGTGGTGTTCCCTAGGGGCCTGTAGAGTCTCGTACAGTTTCGGTAGGGTCCTGTAGGTTTCCATAAGCACCCGCAGAGGTCTGAAGGGGCCCGTACTGTTCCGTAAGGATCCATAGGGTTCCGTAGAGCTTCGTAGGTTCCCTAGAGGCCTGTGGAGTACCGCAGGAGCCAGTAGTGTTCCGTAGGGTCCTCTAGGGTTGAGTAAGTGCCCGCAGGAGTCTGTAGGAATCCGTGGGATTCTGTAAGGTTCTGGAGGGTTCTGCAGGGTTCCGTAGGGGCCCGTAGAGTTCCGTAGTGGCTGGTAAAGTTCCCTAGGGCCCTGTACCGTTCCGTAACTGCCTGCAAGGGTCTTTAGGCTTCCGTAGGGGCTGGTAGGGTTCCATAAAGTTCCGTGGGTTCCTGCAGAGTTCTGCAAGTGCCCGCAAGGGCCTGTAGGGGCGCACAGTGTTTCTGCCAGGTTCCGTAGAGTTCCGTAGGGGCCATATTTTTCTGCAGTGGCTGGTAGTATTCTGTAGGGGTCTGTAGGTTTCCGTAGGCACCTGCAGTGTTCTGTAGGAGCCCATAGGGTTTTAGTGAGGTTCCGTTGTGTTGCTAAGGGTCTTGTAGAGTGCTGTCGGGTCCTGGAGTATTCTGTAGGGTTCCAGAGGGGCTCGTAGGGTTCCGTCGAAATCTGTAGGGTTCCCTAGGGGCCCGTAGAGTCCCGTAGATTTCCGTAGGGACCTGTAGGGTTGTGTAAGTGCCCGCAGAAGTCTGTAGGAGTCTGTGGGATTCTGTAAGGTTCCGGAGGGTTCTGCAGGGTTCCGTAGGGGCCCGTAGAGTTCCGTAGTGGCTGGTAAAGTTCCGTAGGGCCCTGTGGGGTTCTGTATGGACCTGTAGGGTTCCGTAGGGGCCTGCAGGGTTCCGTAAGTGCCCGCAGGTGTCTGTAGGGTTCCGTAGGGGTCTGTAGGGTTCCGTAGGCACCTGCAGTGTTCTGTAGGAGCCCATAGGGTTTTAGTGAGGTTCCGTTGTGTTGCTAAGGGTCTTGTAGAGTGCTGTCGGGTCCTGGAGTATTCTGTAGGGTTCCAGAGGGGCTGGTAGGGTTCCGTCGAAATCTGAAGGGTTCCCTAGGGGCCCATAGAGTCCCGTAGATTTCCGTAGGGACCTGTAGGGTTGTGTAAGTGCCCGCAGGGGTTGGTAGGAGTCTGTGGGATTCTGTAAGGTTCTGGAGGGTTCTGCAGGGTTCCGTAGGGACCCGTAGAGTTCCGTAGTGGCTGGTAAAGTTCCGTAGGGCCCTGTGGGGTTCTGTATGGACCTGTAGGGTTCCGTAGGGGCCTGCAGGGTTCCATAAGTGCCCGCAGGTGTCTGTAGGGTTCCGTAGGGGTCTGTAGGGTTCCGTAGGCACCTGCAGTGTTCTGTAGGAGCCCATAGGGTTTTAGTGAGGTTCTGTTGTGTTGCTAAGGGTCTTGTAGAGTGCTGTCGGGTCCTGGAGTATTCTGTAGGGTTCCAGAGGGGCTGGTAGGGTTCCGTCGAAATCTGAAGGGTTCCCTAGGGGCCTGTAGAGTCCCGTAGATTGCCGTAGGGGCCTGTAGAGTTATGTAAGTGCCCGCAGGGGTTGGTAGGAGCTTCTAGGGTGCCATATGTTTCCGGAGGGTTGTGTAGGGTTCCGTAGGGGCCTGTGGTGTTCCCTAGGGGCCTGTAGAGTCTCGTACAGTTTCGGTAGGGTCCTGTAGGTTTCCATAAGCGCCCGCAGAGGTCTGAAGGGGCCCGTACTGTTCCGTAAGGATCCATAGGGTTCCGTAGAGCTTCGTAGGTTCCCTAGAGGCCTGTGGAGTACCGCAGGAGCCAGTAGTGTTCCGTAGGGTCCTCTAGGGTTGAGTAAGTGCCCGCAGGAGTCTGTAGGAATCCGTGGGATTCTGTAAGGTTCTGGAGGGTTCTGCAGGGTTCCGTAGGGGCCCGTAGAGTTCCGTAGTGGCTGGTAAAGTTCCCTAGGGCCCTGTACCGTTCCGTAACTGCCTGCAAGGGTCTTTAGGCTTCCGTAGGGGCTGGTAGGGTTCCATAAAGTTCCGTGGGTTCCTGCAGAGTTCTGTAAGTGCCCGCAAGGGCCTGTAGGGGCGCACAGTGTTTCTGCCAGGTTCCGTAGAGTTCCGTAGGGGCCATATTTTTCTGTAGTGGCTGGTAGTATTCTGTAGGGGTCTGTAGGTTTCCGTAGGCACCTGCAGTGTTCTGTAGGAGCCCATAGGGTTTTAGTGAGGTTCCGTTGTGTTGCTAAGGGTCTTGTAGAGTGCTGTCGGGTCCTGGAGTATTCTGTAGGGTTCCAGAGGGGCTCGTAGGGTTCCGTCGAAATCTGTAGGGTTCCCTAGGGGCCCATAGAGTCCCGTAGATTTCCGTAGGGACCTCTAGGGTTGTGTAAGTGCCCGCAGAAGTCTGTAGGAGTCTGTGGGATTCTGTAAGGTTCCGGAGGGTTCTGCAGGGTTCCGTAGGGGCCCGTAGAGTTCCGTAGTGGCTGGTAAAGTTCCGTAGGGCCCTGTGGGGTTCTGTATGGACCTGTAGGGTTCCGTAGGGGCCTGCAGGGTTCCGTAAGTGCCCGCAGGTGTCTGTAGGGTTCCGTAGGGGTCTGTAGGGTGCCGTAGGCACCTGCAGTGTTCTGTAGGAGCCCATAGGGTTTTAGTGAGGTTCTGTTGTGTTGCTAAGGGTCTTGTAGAGTGCTGTCGGGTCCTGGAGTATTCTGTAGGGTTCCAGAGGGCCTCATAGGGTTCCATCGAAATCTGAAGGGTTCCCTAGGGGCCCATAGAGTCCCGTAGATTTCCGTAGGGACCTGTAGGGTTGTGTAAGTGCCCGCAGGGGTTGGTAGGAGTCTGTGGGATTCTGTAAGGTTCTGGAGGGTTCTGCAGGGTTCCGTAGGGACCCGTAGAGTTCCGTAGTGGCTGGTAAAGTTCCGTAGGGCCCTGTGGGGTTCTGTATGGACCTGTAGGGTTCCGTAGGGGCCTGCAGGGTTCCATAAGTGCCCGCAGGTGTCTGTAGGGTTCCGTAGGGGTCTGTAGGGTTCCGTAGGCACCTGCAGTGTTCTGTAGGAGCCCATAGGGTTTTAGTGAGGTTCCGTTGTGTTGCTAAGGGTCTTGTAGAGTGCTGTCGGGTCCTGGAGTATTCTGTAGGGTTCCAGAGGGGCTGGTAGGGTTCCGTCGAAATCTGAAGGGTTCCCTAGGGGCCTGTAGAGTCCCGTAGATTGCCGTAGGGGCCTGTAGAGTTATGTAAGTGCCCGCAGGGGTTGGTAGGAGCTTGTAGGGTGCCATATGTTTCCGGAGGGTTGTGTAGGGTTCCGTAGGGGCCTGTGGTGTTCCCTAGGGGCCTGTAGAGTCTCGTACAGTTTCGGTAGGGTCCTGTAGGTTTCCATAAGCACCCGCAGAGGTCTGAAGGGGCCCGTACTGTTCCGTAAGGATCCATAGGGTTCCGTAGAGCTTCGTAGGTTCCCTAGAGGCCTGTGGAGTACCGCAGGAGCCAGTAGTGTTCCGTAGGGTCCTCTAGGGTTGAGTAAGTGCCCGCAGGAGTCTGTAGGAATCCGTGGGATTCTGTAAGGTTCTGGAGGGTTCTGCAGGGTTCCGTAGGGGCCCGTAGAGTTCCGTAGTGGCTGGTAAAGTTCCCTAGGGCCCTGTACCGTTCCGTAACTGCCTGCAAGGGTCTTTAGGCTTCCGTAGGGGCTGGTAGGGTTCCATAAAGTTCCGTGGGTTCCTGCAGAGTTCTGCAAGTGCCCGCAAGGGCCTGTAGGGGCGCACAGTGTTTCTGCCAGGTTCCGTAGAGTTCCGTAGGGGCCATATTTTTCTGCAGTGGCTGGTAGTATTCTGTAGGGGTCTGTAGGTTTCCGTAGGCACCTGCAGTGTTCTGTAGGAGCCCATAGGGTTTTAGTGAGGTTCCGTTGTGTTGCTAAGGGTCTTGTAGAGTGCTGTCGGGTCCTGGAGTATTCTGTAGGGTTCCAGAGGGGCTCGTAGGGTTCCGTCGAAATCTGTAGGGTTCCCTAGGGGCCCGTAGAGTCCCGTAGATTTCCGTAGGGACCTGTAGGGTTGTGTAAGTGCCCGCAGAAGTCTGTAGGAGTCTGTGGGATTCTGTAAGGTTCCGGAGGGTTCTGCAGGGTTCCGTAGGGGCCCGTAGAGTTCCGTAGTGGCTGGTAAAGTTCCGTAGGGCCCTGTGGGGTTCTGTATGGACCTGTAGGGTTCCGTAGGGGCCTGCAGGGTTCCGTAAGTGCCCGCAGGTGTCTGTAGGGTTCCGTAGGGGTCTGTAGGGTTCCGTAGGCACCTGCAGTGTTCTGTAGGAGCCCATAGGGTTTTAGTGAGGTTCCGTTGTGTTGCTAAGGGTCTTGTAGAGTGCTGTCGGGTCCTGGAGTATTCTGTAGGGTTCCAGAGGGGCTCGTAGGGTTCCGTCGAAATCTGAAGGGTTCCCTAGGGGCCCATAGAGTCCCGTAGATTTCCGTAGGGACCTGTAGGGTTGTGTAAGTGCCCGCAGGGGTTGGTAGGAGTCTGTGGGATTCTGTAAGGTTCTGGAGGGTTCTGCAGGGTTCCGTAGGGACCCGTAGAGTTCCGTAGTGGCTGGTAAAGTTCCGTAGGGCCCTGTGGGGTTCTGTATGGACCTGTAGGGTTCCGTAGGGGCCTGCAGGGTTCCATAAGTGCCCGCAGGTGTCTGTAGGGTTCCGTAGGGGTCTGTAGGGTTCCGTAGGCACCTGCAGTGTTCTGTAGGAGCCCATAGGGTTTTAGTGAGGTTCTGTTGTGTTGCTAAGGGTCTTGTAGAGTGCTGTCGGGTCCTGGAGTATTCTGTAGGGTTCCAGAGGGGCTCGTAGGGTTCCGTCGAAATCTGAAGGGTTCCCTAGGGGCCTGTAGAGTCCCGTAGATTTCCGTAGGGGCCTGTAGGGTTGTGTAAGTGCCCGCAGGGGTTGGTAGGAGCTTGTAGGGTGCCATATGTTTCCGGAGGGTTGTGTAGGGTTCCGTAGGGGCCTGTGGTGTTCCCTAGGGGCCTGTAGAGTCTCGTACAGTTCCGTAGGGTCCTGTAGGTTTCCATAAGCGCCCGCAGAGGTCTGAAGGGGCCCGTACTGTTCCGTAAGGATCCATAGGGTTCCGTAGAGCTTCGTAGGTTCCCTAGAGGCCTCTGGAGTACCGCAGGAGCCAGTAGTGTTCTGTAGGGGCCCGTAGGTTTCTTTCCATAGGGGCTGGCAGTATTGCGTAAGGGCCTGTACGGTTGTGTAAGTGCCCGCAGAAGTCTGTAGGAGTCTGTGGGATTCTGTAAGGTTCTGGAGGGTTCTGCAGGGTTCCGTAGGGGCCCGTAGAGTTCCGTAGTGGCTGGTAAAGTTCCCTAGGGCCCTGTACCGTTCCGTAACTGCCTGCAATGGTCTTTAGGTTTCCGTAGGGGCTGGCAGGGTTCCATAATGTTCCGTGGGTTCCTGCAGAGTTCTGCAAGTGCCCGCAAGGGCCTGTAGGGGCCCACAGTGTTTCTGCCAGGTTCCGTAGGAGCCATATTTTTCTTAGTGGCTGGTAATATTCTGTAGGGGTCTGTAGGTTTCCGTAGGCACCTACAGTGTTCTGTAGGAGCCCATAGGGTTTTAGTGAAGTTCCGTTGTGTTGCTAAGGGTCTTGTAGAGTGCTGTCGGGTCCTGGAATATTCTGTAGGGTTCCAGAGGGGCTCGTAGGGTTCCGTCGAAATCTGAAGGGTTCCCTAGGGGCCCGTAGAGTCCCATAGATTTCCGTAGGGACCTGTAGGGTTATGAAAGTGCCCGCAGGGGTTGGTAGGAGCTTGTAGGGTGCCATATGTTTCCGGAGGGTTGTGTAGGGTTCCGTAGGGGCCTGTGGTGTTCCCTAGGGGCCTGTAGAGTCTCGTACAGTTCCGTAGGGTCCTGTAGGTTTCCATAAGCGCCCGCAGAGGTCTGAAGGGGCCCGTACTGTTCCGTAAGGATCCATAGGGTTCCGTAGAGCTTCGTAGGTTCCCTAGAGGCCTCTGGAGTACCGCAGGAGCCAGTAGTGTTCCGTAGGGTCCTCTAGGGTTGAGTAAGTGCCCGCAAGAGTCTGTAGGAATCCGTGGGATTCTGTAAGGTTCTGGAGGGTTCTGCAGGGTTCCGTAGGGGCCCCTAGAGTTCCGTAGTGGCTGGTAAAGTTCCCTAGGGCCCTGTACCGTTCCGTAACTGCCTGCAATGGTCTTTAGGCTTCCGTAGGGGCTGGCAGGGTTCCATAAAGTTCCGTGGGTTCCTGCAGAGTTCTGCAAGTGCCCGCAAGGGCCTGTAGGGGCCCACAGTGTTTCTGCCAGGTTCCGTAGGAGCCATATTGTTCTTAGTGGCTGGTAATATTCTGTAGGGGTCTGTAGGTTTCCGTAGGCACCTACAGTGTTCTGTAGGAGCCCATAGGGTTTTAGTGAGGTTCCGTTGTGTTGCTAAGGGTCTTGTAGAGTGCTGTCGGGTCCTGGAGTATTCTGTAGGGTTCCAGAGGGGCTGGTAGGGTTCCGTCGAAATCTGAAGGGTTCCCTAGGGGCCCGTAGAGTCCCATAGATTTCCGTAGGGGCCTGTAGGGTTGTGTAAGTGCCCGCAGGGGTTGGTAGGAGCTTGTAGGGTGCCATATGTTTCCGGAGGGTTGTGTAGGGTTCCGTAGGGTTCCGTAGGGGCCTGTGGTGTTCCCTAGGGGCCTGTAGAGTCTCGTACAGTTTAGTAGGGTCCTGTAGGTTTCCATAAGCGCCCGCAGAGGTCTGAAGGGGCCCGTACTGTGCCGTAAGGATCCATAGGGTTCCGTAGAGCTTCGTAGGTTCCCTAGAGGCCTCTGGAGTACCGCAGGAGCCAGTAGTGTTCTGTAGGGGCCCGTAGGGTTCCTTCCATAGGAGCTGGCAGTGTTCCGTAGGGTCCTCTAGGGTTGAGCCCGCAGGAGTCTGTACGAATCCGTGGGATTCTGTAAGGTTCTGCAGGGTTCCGTAGGGACCCGTAGAGTTCCGTAGTGGCTGGTAAAGTTCCGTAGGGCCCTGTGGGGTTCTGTATGGACCTGTAGGGTTCCGTAGGGGCCTGCAGGGTTCCGTAAGTGCCCGCAGGTGTCTGCAGGGTTCCGTAGGGGTCAGTAGGGTTCCTTAGGCACCTGCAGTGTTCTGTAGGAGCCCATAGGGTTTTAGTGAGGTTCCGTTGTGTTGCTAAGGGTCTTGTAGAGTCCTGTCGGGTCCTGGAGTATTCTGTAGGGTTCCAGAGGGGCTGGTAGGGTTCCGTCGAAATCTGAAGGGTTCCCTAGGGGCCCGTAGAGTCCCGTAGATTTCCGTAGGGGCCTGTAGGGTTATGTAAGTGCCCGCAGGGGTTGGTAGGAGCTTGTAGGGTGCCATATGTTTCCGGAGGGTTGTGTAGGGTTCCGTAGGGGCCTGTGGTGTTCCCTAGGGGCCTGTAGAGTCTCGTACAGTTCCGTAGGGTCCTGTAGGTTTCCATAAGCGCCCGCAGAGGTCTGAAGGGGCCCATACTGTTCCGTAAGGATCCATAGGGTTCCGTAGAGCTTCGTAGGTTCCCTAGAGGCCTGTGGAGTACCGCAGGAGCCAGTAGTGTTCCGTAGGGTCCTCTAGGGTTGAGTAAGTGCCCGCAGGAGTCTGTAGGAATCCGTGGGATTCTGTAAGGTTCTGGAGGGTTCTGCAGGGTTCTGTAGGGGCCCGTAGAGTTCCGTAGTGGCTGGTAAAGTTCCGTAGGGCCCTGTGGGGTTCTGTATGGACCTGTAGGGTTCCATAGGGGCCTGCAGGGTTCCGTAAGTGCCCGTAGGTGTCTGTACGGGTCTGTAGGGTTCCGTAGGCACCTGCAGTGTTCTGTAGGAGCCCATAGGGTTTTAGTGAGGTTCCGTTGTGTTGCTAAGGGTCTTGTAGAGTTCTGTCGGGTCCTGGAGTATTCTGTAGGGTTCCAGAGGGGCTGGTAGGGTTCCGTCGAAATCTGAAGGGTTCCCTAGGGGCCCGTAGAGTCCCGTAGATTTCCGTAGGGGCCTGTAGGGTTATGTAAGTGCCCGCAGGGGTTGGTAGGAGCTTGTAGGGTGCCATATGTTTCCGGAGGGTTGTGTAGGGTTCCGTAGGGGCCTGTGGTGTTCCCTAGGGGCCTGTAGAGTCTCGTACAGTTCCGTAGGGTCCTGTAGGTTTCCATAAGCGCCCGCAGAGGTCTGAAGGGGCCCGTACTGTGCCGTAAGGATCCATAGGGTTCCGTAGAGCTTCGTAGGTTCCCTAGAGGCCTCTGGAGTACCGCAGGAGCCAGTAGTGTTCTGTAGGGGCCCGTAGGGTTCCTTCCATAGGAGCTGGCAGTGTTCCGTAGGGTCCTCTAGGGTTGAGCCCGCAGGAGTCTGTAGGAATCCGTGGGATTCTGTAAGGTTCTGCAGGGTTCCGTAGGGACCCGTAGAGTTCCGCAGTGGTTGGTAAAGTTCCGTAGGGCCCTGTGGGGTTCTGTATGGACCTGTAGGGTTCCGTAGGGGCCTGCAGGGTTCCGTAAGTGCCCGCAGGTGTCTGCAGGGTTCCGTAGGGGTCAGTAGGGTTCCTTAGGCACCTGCAGTGTTCTGTAGGACCCCATAGGGTTTTAGTGAGGTTCCGTTGTGTTGCTAAGGGTCTTGTAGAGTCCTGTCGGGTCCTGGAGTATTCTGTAGGGTTCCAGAGGGGCTGGTAGGGTTCCGTCGAAATCTGAAGGGTTCCCTAGGGGCCCGTAGAGTCCCGTAGATTTCCGTAGGGGCCTGTAGGGTTATGTAAGTGCCCGCAGGGGTTGGTAGGAGCTTGTAGGGTGCCATATGTTTCCGGAGGGTTGTGTAGGGTTCCGTAGGGGCCTGTGGTGTTCCCTAGGGGCCTGTAGAGTCTCGTACAGTTCCGTAGGGTCCTGTAGGTTTCCATAAGCGCCCGCAGAGGTCTGAAGGGGCCCATACTGTTCCGTAAGGATCCATAGGGTTCCGTAGAGCTTCGTAGGTTCCCTAGAGGCCTGTGGAGTACCGCAGGAGCCAGTAGTGTTCCGTAGGGTCCTCTAGGGTTGAGTAAGTGCCCGCAGGAGTCTGTAGGAATCCGTGGGATTCTGTAAGGTTCTGGAGGGTTCTGCAGGGTTCTGTAGGGGCCCGTAGAGTTCCGTAGTGGCTGGTAAAGTTCCGTAGGGCCCTGTGGGGTTCTGTATGGACCTGTAGGGTTCCATAGGGGCCTGCAGGGTTCCGTAAGTGCCCGTAGGTGTCTGTACGGGTCTGTAGGGTTCCGTAGGCACCTGCAGTGTTCTGTAGGAGCCCATAGGGTTTTAGTGAGGTTCCGTTGTGTTGCTAAGGGTCTTGTAGAGTTCTGTCGGGTCCTGGAGTATTCTGTAGGGTTCCAGAGGGGCTGGTAGGGTTCCGTCGAAATCTGAAGGGTTCCCTAGGGGCCCGTAGAGTCCCGTAGATTTCCGTAGGGGCCTGTAGGGTTATGTAAGTGCCCGCAGGGGTTGGTAGGAGCTTGTAGGGTGCCATATGTTTCCGGAGGGTTGTGTAGGGTTCCGTAGGGGCCTGTGGTGTTCCCTAGGGGCCTGTAGAGTCTCGTACAGTTCCGTAGGGTCCTGTAGGTTTCCATAAGCGCCCGCAGAGGTCTGAAGGGGCCCGTACTGTGCCGTAAGGATCCATAGGGTTCCGTAGAGCTTCGTAGGTTCCCTAGAGGCCTCTGGAGTACCGCAGGAGCCAGTAGTGTTCTGTAGGGGCCCGTAGGGTTCCTTCCATAGGAGCTGGCAGTGTTCCGTAGGGTCCTCTAGGGTTGAGCCCGCAGGAGTCTGTAGGAATCCGTGGGATTCTGTAAGGTTCTGCAGGGTTCCGTAGGGACCCGTAGAGTTCCGCAGTGGTTGGTAAAGTTCCGTAGGGCCCTGTGGGGTTCTGTATGGACCTGTAGGGTTCCGTAGGGGCCTGCAGGGTTCCGTAAGTGCCCGCAGGTGTCTGCAGGGTTCCGTAGGGGTCAGTAGGGTTCCTTAGGCACCTGCAGTGTTCTGTAGGAGCCCATAGGGTTTTAGTGAGGTTCCGTTGTGTTGCTAAGGGTCTTGTAGAGTCCTGTCGGGTCCTGGAGTATTCTGTAGGGTTCCAGAGGGGCTGGTAGGGTTCCGTCGAAATCTGAAGGGTTCCCTAGGGGCCCGTAGAGTCCCGTAGATTTCTGTAGGGGCCTGTAGGGTTATGTAAGTGCCCGCAGGGGTTGGTAGGAGCTTGTAGGGTGCCATATGTTTCCGGAGGGTTGTGTAGGGTTCCGTAGGGGCCTGTGGTGTTCCCTAGGGGCCTGTAGAGTCTCGTACAGTTCCGTAGGGTCCTGTAGGTTTCCATAAGCGCCCGCAGAGGTCTGAAGGGGCCCATACTGTTCCGTAAGGATCCATAGGGTTCCGTAGAGCTTCGTAGGTTCCCTAGAGGCCTGTGGAGTACCGCAGGAGCCAGTAGTGTTCCGTAGGGTCCTCTAGGGTTGAGTAAGTGCCCGCAGGAGTCTGTAGGAATCCGTGGGATTCTGTAAGGTTCTGGAGGGTTCTGCAGGGTTCTGTAGGGGCCCGTAGAGTTCCGTAGTGGCTGGTAAAGTTCCGTAGGGCCCTGTGGGGTTCTGTATGGACCTGTAGGGTTCCATAGGGGCCTGCAGGGTTCCGTAAGTGCCCGTAGGTGTCTGTACGGGTCTGTAGGTTTCCGTAGGCACCTGCAGTGTTCTGTAGGAGCCCATAGGGTTTTAGTGAGGTTCCGTTGTGTTGCTAAGGGTCTTGTAGAGTGCTGTCGGGTCCTGGAGTATTCTGTAGGGTTCCAGAGGGGCTGGTAGGGTTCCGTCGAAATCTGAAGGGTTCCCTAGGGGCCCGTAGAGTCCCATAGATTTCCGTAGGGGCCTGTAGGGTTGTGTAAGTGCCCGCAGGGGTTGGTAGGAGCTTGTAGGGTGCCATATGTTTCCAGAGGGTTGTGTAGGGTTCCGTAGGGGCCTGTGGTGTTCCCTAGGGGCCTGTAGAGTCTCGTACAGTTCCGTAGGGTCCTGTAGGTTTCCATAAGCGCCCGCAGAGGTCTGAAGGGGCCCGTACTGTGCCGTAAGGATCCATAGGGTTCCGTAGAGCTTCGTAGGTTCCCTAGAGGCCTCTGGAGTACCGCAGGAGCCAGTAGTGTTCTGTAGGGGCCCGTAGGGTTCCTTCCATAGGAGCTGGCAGTGTTCCGTAGGGTCCTCTAGGGTTGAGTAAGTGCCCGCAGGAGTCTGTAGGAATCCGTGGGATTCTGTAAGGTTCTGGAGGGTTCTGCAGGGTTCCGTAGGGGCCCGTAGAGTTCCGTAGTGGCTGGTAAAGTTCCCTAGGGCCCTGTACCGTTCCGTAACTGCCTGCAATGTTCATTAGGCTTCCGTAGGGGCTGGTAGGGTTCCATAAAGTTCCGTGGGTTCCTGCAGAGTTCTGCAAGTGCCCGCAAGGGCCTGTAGGGGCCCACAGTGTTTCTGCCAGGTTCCGTAGAGTTCCGTAGGGGCCATATTTTTCTGTAGTGGTGGTAGTATTCTGTAGGGGTCTGTAGGTTTCCGTAGGCGCCTGCAGTGTTCTGTAGGAGCCCATAGGGTTTTAGTGAGGTTCCGTTGTGTTGCTAAGGGTCTTGTAGAGTGCTGTCGGGTCCTGGAGTATTCTGTAGGGTTCCAGAGGGGCTGGTAGGGTTCCGTCGAAATCTGAAGGGTTCCCTAGGGGCCCGTAGAGTCCCGTAGATTTCCGTAGGGGCCTGTAGGGTTATGTAAGTGCCCGCAGGGGTTGGTAGGAGCTTGTAGGGTGCCATATGTTTCCGGAGGGTTGTGTAGGGTTCTGTAGGGGCCTGTGGTGTTCCCTAGGGGCCTGTAGAGTCTCGTACAGTTCCGTAGGGTCCTGTAGGTTTCCATAAGCGCCCGCAGAGGTCTGAAGGGGCCCATACTGTTCCGTAAGGATCCATAGGGTTCCGTAGAGCTTCGTAGGTTCCCTAGAGGCCTGTGGAGTACCGCAGGAGCCAGTAGTGTTCCGTAGGGTCCTCTAGGGTTGAGTAAGTGCCCGCAGGAGTCTGTAGGAATCCGTGGGATTCTGTAAGGTTCTGGAGGGTTCTGCAGGGTTCTGTAGGGGCCCGTAGAGTTCCGTAGTGGCTGGTAAAGTTCCGTAGGGCCCTGTGGGGTTCTGTATGGACCTGTAGGGTTCCATAGGGGCCTGCAGGGTTCCGTAAGTGCCCGTAGGTGTCTGTACGGGTCTGTAGGGTTCCGTAGGCACCTGCAGTGTTCTGTAGGAGCCCATAGGGTTTTAGTGAGGTTCCGTTGTGTTGCTAAGGGTCTTGTAGAGTGCTGTCGGGTCCTGGAGTATTCTGTAGGGTTCCAGAGGGGCTGGTAGGGTTCCGTCGAAATCTGAAGGGTTCCCTAGGGGCCCGTAGAGTCCCATAGATTTCCGTAGGGGCCTGTAGGGTTGTGTAAGTGCCCGCAGGGGTTGGTAGGAGCTTGTAGGGTGCCATATGTTTCCAGAGGGTTGTGTAGGGTTCCGTAGGGGCCTGTGGTGTTCCCTAGGGGCCTGTAGAGTCTCGTACAGTTCCGTAGGGTCCTGTAGGTTTCCATAAGCGCCCGCAGAGGTCTGAAGGGGCCCATACTGTTCCGTAAGGATCCATAGGGTTCCGTAGAGCTTCGTAGGTTCCCTAGAGGCCTGTGGAGTACCGCAGGAGCCAGTAGTGTTCCGTAGGGTCCTCTAGGGTTGAGTAAGTGCCCGCAGGAGTCTGTAGGAATCCGTGGGATTCTGTAAGGTTCTGGAGGGTTCTGCAGGGTTCTGTAGGGGCCCGTAGAGTTCCGTAGTGGCTGGTAAAGTTCCGTAGGGCCCTGTGGGTTTCTGTATGGACCTGTAGGGTTCCATAGGGGCCTGCAGGGTTCCGTAAGTGCCCGTAGGTGTCTGTACGGGTCTGTAGGGTTCCGTAGGCACCTGCAGTGTTCTGTAGGAGCCCATAGGGTTTTAGTGAGGTTCCGTTGTGTTGCTAAGGGTCTTGTAGAGTGCTGTCGGGTCCTGGAGTATTCTGTAGGGTTCCAGAGGGGCTGGTAGGGTTCCGTCGAAATCTGAAGGGTTCCCTAGGGGCCCGTAGAGTCCCATAGATTTCCGTAGGGGCCTGTAGGGTTGTGTAAGTGCCCGCAGGGGTTGGTAGGAGCTTGTAGGGTGCCATATGTTTCCAGAGGGTTGTGTAGGGTTCCGTAGGGGCCTGTGGTGTTCCCTAGGGGCCTGTAGAGTCTCGTACAGTTCCGTAGGGTCCTGTAGGTTTCCATAAGCGCCCGCAGAGGTCTGAAGGGGCCCGTACTGTGCCGTAAGGATCCATAGGGTTCCGTAGAGCTTCGTAGGTTCCCTAGAGGCCTCTGGAGTACCGCAGGAGCCAGTAGTGTTCTGTAGGGGCCCGTAGGGTTCCTTCCATAGGAGCTGGCAGTGTTCCGTAGGGTCCTCTAGGGTTGAGTAAGTGCCCGCAGGAGTCTGTAGGAATCCGTGGGATTCTGTAAGGTTCTGGAGGGTTCTGCAGGGTTCCGTAGGGGCCCGTAGAGTTCCGTAGTGGCTGGTAAAGTTCCCTAGGGCCCTGTACCGTTCCGTAACTGCCTGCAATGTTCATTAGGCTTCCGTAGGGGCTGGTAGGGTTCCATAAAGTTCCGTGGGTTCCTGCAGAGTTCTGCAAGTGCCCGCAAGGGCCTGTAGGGGCCCACAGTGTTTCTGCCAGGTTCCGTAGAGTTCCGTAGGGGCCATATTTTTCTGTAGTGGTGGTAGTATTCTGTAGGGGTCTGTAGGTTTCCGTAGGCGCCTGCAGTGTTCTGTAGGAGCCCATAGGGTTTTAGTGAGGTTCCGTTGTGTTGCTAAGGGTCTTGTAGAGTGCTGTCGGGTCCTGGAGTATTCTGTAGGGTTCCAGAGGGCCTCCTAGGGTTCCATCGAAATCTATAGGGTTCCGTAGGGGCCCATAGAGTCCCGTAGATTTCCGTAGGGACCTGTAGGTTTGTGTAAGTGCCCGCAGAAGTCTGTAGGAGTCTGTGGGATTCTGTAAGGTTCTGGAGGGTTCTGCAGGGTTCCATAGGGACCCGTAGAGTTCCGTAGTGGCTGGTAAAGTTCCGTAGGGCCCTGTGGGGTTCTGTATGGACCTGTAGGGTTCCGTAGGGGCCTGCAGGGTTCCGTAAGTGCCCGCAGGTGTCTGTAGGGTTCCGTAGGGGTCTCTAGGGTTCCGTAGGCACCTGCAGTGTTCTGTAGGAGCCCATAGGGTTTTAGTGAGGTTCCGTTGTGTTGCTAAGGGTCTTGTAGAGTCCTGTCGGGTCCTGGAGTATTCTGTAGGGTTCCAGAGGGCCTCGTAGGGTTCCGTCGAAATCTGAAGGGTTCCCTAGGGGCCCGTAGAGTCCCGTAGATTTCCGTAGGGGCCTGTAGGGTTATGTAAGTGCCCGCAGGGGTTGGTAGGAGCTTGTAGGGTGCCATATGTTTCCGGAGGGTTGTGTAGGGTTCCGTAGGGGCCTGTGGTGTTCCCTAGGGGCCTGTAGAGTCTCGTACAGTTCCGTAGGGTCCTGTAGGTTTCCATAAGCGCCCGCAGAGGTCTGAAGGGGCCCATACTGTGCAGTAAGGATCCATAGGGTTCCGTAGAGCTTCGTAGGTTCCCTAGAGGCCTGTGGAGCACCGCAGGAGCCAGTAGTGTTCCGTAGGGTCCTCTAGGGTTGAGTAAGTGCCCGCAGGAGTCTGTAGGAATCCGTGGGATTCTGTAAGGTTCTGGAGGGTTCTGCAGGGTTCTGTAGGGGCCCATAGAGTTCCGTAGTGGCTGGTAAAGTTCCGTAGGGCCCTGTGGGGTTCTGTATGGACCTGTAGGGTTCCATAGGGGCCTGCAGGGTTCCGTAAGTGCCCGTAGGTGTCTGTACGGGTCTGTAGGGTTCCGTAGGCACCTGCAGTGTTCTGTAGGAGCCCATAGGGTTTTAGTGAGGTTCCGTTGTGTTGCTAAGGGTCTTGTAGAGTGCTGTCGGGTCCTGGAGTATTCTGTAGGGTTCCAGAGGGGCTGGTAGGGTTCCGTCGAAATCTGAAGGGTTCCCTAGGGGCCAGTAGAGTCCCATAGATTTCCGTAGGGGCCTGTAGGGTTGTGTAAGTGCCCGCAGGGGTTGGTAGGAGCTTGTAGGGTGCCATATGTTTCCAGAGGGTTGTGTAGGGTTCCGTAGGGGCCTGTGGTGTTCCCTAGGGGCCTGTAGAGTCTCGTACAGTTCCGTAGGGTCCTGTAGGTTTCCATAAGCGCCCGCAGAGGTCTGAAGGGGCCCGTACTGTGCCGTAAGGATCCATAGGGTTCCGTAGAGCTTCGTAGGTTCCCTAGAGGCCTCTGGAGTACCGCAGGAGCCAGTAGTGTTCTGTAGGGGCCCGTAGGGTTCCTTCCATAGGAGCTGGCAGTGTTCCGTAGGGTCCTCTAGGGTTGAGTAAGTGCCCGCAGGAGTCTGTAGGAATCCGTGGGATTCTGTAAGGTTCTGGAGGGTTCTGCAGGGTTCCGTAGGGGCCCGTAGAGTTCCGTAGTGGCTGGTAAAGTTCCCTAGGGCCCTGTACCGTTCCGTAACTGCCTGCAATGTTCATTAGGCTTCCGTAGGGGCTGGTAGGGTTCCATAAAGTTCCGTGGGTTCCTGCAGAGTTCTGCAAGTGCCCGCAAGGGCCTGTAGGGGCCCACAGTGTTTCTGCCAGGTTCCGTAGAGTTCCGTAGGGGCCATATTTTTCTGTAGTGGTGGTAGTATTCTGTAGGGGTCTGTAGGTTTCCGTAGGCGCCTGCAGTGTTCTGTAGGAGCCCATAGGGTTTTAGTGAGGTTCCGTTGTGTTGCTAAGGGTCTTGTAGAGTGCTGTCGGGTCCTGGAGTATTCTGTAGGGTTCCAGAGGGCCTCCTAGGGTTCCATCGAAATCTATAGGGTTCCCTAGGGGCCCATAGAGTCCCGTAGATTTCCGTAGGGACCTGTAGGGTTGTGTAAGTGCCCGCAGAAGTCTGTAGGAGTCTGTGGGATTCTGTAAGGTTCTGGAGGGTTCTGCAGGGTTCCATAGGGACCCGTAGAGTTCCGTAGTGGCTGGTAAAGTTCCGTAGGGCCCTGTGGGGTTCTGTATGGACCTGTAGGGTTCCGTAGGGGCCTGCAGGGTTCCGTAAGTGCCCGCAGGTGTCTGTAGGGTTCCGTAGGGGTCTCTAGGGTTCCGTAGGCACCTGCAGTGTTCTGTAGGAGCCCATAGGGTTTTAGTGAGGTTCCGTTGTGTTGCTAAGGGTCTTGTAGAGTCCTGTCGGGTCCTGGAGTATTCTGTAGGGTTCCAGAGGGCCTCGTAGGGTTCCGTCGAAATCTGAAGGGTTCCCTAGGGGCCCGTAGAGTCCGGTAGATTTCCGTAGGGGCCTGTAGGGTTATGTAAGTGCCCGCAGGGGTTGGTAGGAGCTTGTAGGGTGCCATATGTTTCCGGAGGGTTGTGTAGGGTTCCGTAGGGGCCTGTGGTGTTCCCTAGGGGCCTGTAGAGTCTCGTACAGTTCCGTAGGGTCCTGTAGGTTTCCATAAGTGCCCGCAGAGGTCTGAAGGGGCCCATACTGTTCCGTAAGGATCCATAGGGTTCCGTAGAGCTTCGTAGGTTCCCTAGAGGCCTCTGGAGTACCGCAGGAGCCAGTAGTGTTCCGTAGGGTCCTCTAGGGTTGAGTAAGTGCCCGCAGGAGTCTGTAGGAATCCGTGGGATTCTGTAAGGTTCTGGAGGGTTCTGCAGGGTTCTGTAGGGGCCCATAGAGTTCCGTAGTGGCTGGTAAAGTTCCGTAGGGCCCTGTGGGGTTCTGTATGGACCTGTAGGGTTCCATAGGGGCCTGCAGTGTTCTGTAAGTGCCCGTAGGTGTCTGTACGGGTCTGTAGGGTTCCGTAGGCACCTGCAGTGTTCTGTAGGAGCCCATAGGGTTTTAGTGAGGTTCCGTTGTGTTGCTAAGGGTCTTGTAGAGTGCTGTCGGGTCCTGGAGTATTCTGTAGGGTTCCAGAGGGGCTCGTAGTGTTCCGTAGAAATCTGAAGGGTTCCCTAGGGGCCCGTAGAGTCCCATAGATTTCCGTAGGGGCCTGTAGGGTTGTGTAAGTGCCCGCAGGGGTTGGTAGGAGCTTGTAGGGTGCCATATGTTTCCAGAGGGTTGTGTAGGGTTCCGTAGGGGCCTGTGGTGTTCCCTAGGGGCCTGTAGAGTCTCGTACAGTTCCGTAGGGTCCTGTAGGTTTCCATAAGCGCCCGCAGAGGTCTGAAGGGGCCCGTACTGTGCCGTAAGGATCCATAGGGTTCCGTAGAGCTTCGTAGGTTCCCTAGAGGCCTCTGGAGTACCGCAGGAGCCAGTAGTGTTCTGTAGGGGCCCGTAGGGTTCCTTCCATAGGAGCTGGCAGTGTTCCGTAGGGTCCTCTAGGGTTGAGTAAGTGCCCGCAGGAGTCTGTAGGAATCCGTGGGATTCTGTAAGGTTCTGGAGGGTTCTGCAGGGTTCCGTAGGGGCCCGTAGAGTTCCGTAGTGGCTGGTAAAGTTCCCTAGGGCCCTGTACCGTTCCGTAACTGCCTGCAAGGGTCTTTAGGCTTCCGTAGGGGCTGGTAGGGTTCCATAAAGTTCCGTGGGTTCCTGCAGAGTTCTGCAAGTGCCCGCAAGGGCCTGTAGGGGCGCACAGTGTTTCTGCCAGGTTCCGTAGAGTTCTGTAGGGGCCATATTTTTCTGTAGTGGTGGTAGTATTCTGTAGGGGTCTGTAGGTTTCCGTAGGCGCCTGCAGTGTTCTGTAGGAGCCCATAGGGTTTTAGTGAGGTTCTGTTGTGTTGCTAAGGGTCTTGTAGAGTGCTGTCGGGTCCTGGAGTATTCTGTAGGGTTCCAGAGGGCCTCCTAGGGTTCCATCGAAATCTATAGGGTTCCCTAGGGGCCCATAGAGTCCCGTAGATTTCCGTAGGGACCTGTAGGTTTGTGTAAGTGCCCGCAGAAGTCTGTAGGAGTCTGTGGGATTCTGTAAGGTTCTGGAGGGTTCTGCAGGGTTCCATAGGGACCCGTAGAGTTCCGTAGTGGCTGGTAAAGTTCCGTAGGGCCCTGTGGGGTTCTGTATGGACCTGTAGGGTTCCGTAGGGGCCTGCAGGGTTCCGTAAGTGCCCGCAGGTGTCTGTAGGGTTCCGTAGGGGTCTCTAGGGTTCCGTAGGCACCTGCAGTGTTCTGTAGGAGCCCATAGGGTTTTAGTGAGGTTCCGTTGTGTTGCTAAGGGTCTTGTAGAGTGCTGTCGGGTCCTGGAGTATTCTGTAGGGTTCCAGAGGGCCTCGTAGGGTTCCGTCGAAATCTGTAGGGTTCCCTAGGGGCCCGTAGAGTCCCGTAGATTTCCGTAGGGACCTGTAGGGTTGTGTAAGTGCCCGCAGGGGTTGGTAGGAGCTTGTAGGGTGCCATATGTTTCCGGAGGGTTGTGTAGGGTTCCGTAGGGGCCTGTGGTGTTCCCTAGGGGCCTGTAGAGTCTCGTACAGTTCCGTAGGGTCCTGTAGGTTTCCATAAGCGCCCGCAGAGGTCTGAAGGGGCCCGTACTGTGCCGTAAGGATCCATAGGGTTCCGTAGAGCTTCGTAGGTTCCCTAGAGGCCTCTGGAGTACTGCAGGAGCCAGTAGTGTTCCGTAGGGTCCTCTAGGGTTGAGTAAGTGCCCGCAGGAGTCTGTAGGAATCCGTGGGATTCTGTAAGGTTCTGGAGGGTTCTGCAGGGTTCCGTAGGGGCCCGTAGAGTTCCATAGTGGCTGGTAAAGTTCCCTAGGGCCCTGTACCGTTCCGTAACTGCCTGCAAGGGTCTTTAGGCTTCCGTAGGGGCTGGCAGGGTTCCATAAAGTTCCGTGGGTTCCTGCAGAGTTCTGCAAGTGCCCGCAAGGGCCTGTAGGGGCCCACAGTGTTTCTGCCAGGTTCCGTAGAGTTCCGTAGGGGCCATATTTTTCTGTAGTGACTGGTAGTGTTCTGTAGGGGTCTGTAGGTTTCCGTAGGCACCTACAGTGTTCTGTAGGAGCCCATAGGGTTTTAGTGAGGTTCCGTTGTGTTGCTAAGGGTCTTGTAGAGTGCTGTCGGGTCCTGGAGTATTCTGTAGGGTTCCAGAGGGGCTCGTAGGGTTCCGTCGAAATCTGTAGGGTTCCCTAGGGGCCCATAGAGTCCCGTAGATTGCCGTAGGGACCTGTACGGTTGTGTAAGTGCTCGCAGGGGTTGGTAGGAGCTTGTAGGGTGCCATAAGTTTCCAGAGGGTTGTGTAGGGTTCCGTAGGGGCCTGTGGTGTTCCCTAAGGGCCTGTAGAGTCTCGTACGGTTCCGTAGGGGCCTGTGGTGTTCCCTAGGGGCCTGTAGAGTCTCGTACAGTTTAGTAGGGTCCTGTAGGTTTCCATAAGCGCCCGCAGAGGTCTGAAGGGGCCCATACTGTTCCGTAAGGATCCATAGGGTTCCGTAGAGCTTCGTAGGTTCCCTAGAGGCCTCTGGAGTACCGCAGGAGCCAGTAGTGTTCCGTAGGGTCCTCTAGGGTTGAGTAATTGCCCGCAGGAGTCTGTAGGAATCCGTGGGATTCTGTAAGGTTCTGGAGGGTTCTGCAGGGTTCTGTAGGGGCCCATAGAGTTCCGTAGTGGCTGGTAAAGTTCCGTAGGGCCCTGTGGGGTTCTGTATGGACCTGTAGGGTTCCATAGGGGCCTGCAGGGTTCCGTAAGTGCCCGTAGGTGTCTGTACGGGTCTGTAGGGTTCCGTAGGCACCTGCAGTGTTCTGTAGGAGCCCATAGGGTTTTAGTGAGGTTCCGTTGTGTTGCTAAGGGTCTTGTAGAGTGCTGTCGGGTCCTGGAGTATTCTGTAGGGTTCCAGAGGGGCTGGTAGGGTTCCGTCGAAATCTGAAGGGTTCCCTAGGGGCCAGTAGAGTCCCATAGATTTCCGTAGGGGCCTGTAGGGTTGTGTAAGTGCCCGCAGGGGTTGGTAGGAGCTTGTAGGGTGCCATATGTTTCCAGAGGGTTGTGTAGGGTTCCGTAGGGGCCTGTGGTGTTCCCTAGGGGCCTGTAGAGTCTCGTACAGTTCCGTAGGGTCCTGTAGGTTTCCATAAGCGCCCGCAGAGGTCTGAAGGGGCCCGTACTGTGCCGTAAGGATCCATAGGGTTCCGTAGAGCTTCGTAGGTTCCCTAGAGGCCTCTGGAGTACCGCAGGAGCCAGTAGTGTTCTGTAGGGGCCCGTAGGGTTCCTTCCATAGGAGCTGGCAGTGTTCCGTAGGGTCCTCTAGGGTTGAGTAAGTGCCCGCAGGAGTCTGTAGGAATCCGTGGGATTCTGTAAGGTTCTGGAGGGTTCTGCAGGGTTCCGTAGGGGCCCGTAGAGTTCCGTAGTGGCTGGTAAAGTTCCCTAGGGCCCTGTACCGTTCCGTAACTGCCTGCAAGGGTCTTTAGGCTTCCGTAGGGGCTGGTAGGGTTCCATAAAGTTCCGTGGGTTCCTGCAGAGTTCTGCAAGTGCCCGCAAGGGCCTGTAGGGGCCCACAGTGTTTCTGCCAGGTTCCGTAGAGTTCCGTAGGGGCCATATTTTTCTGTAGTGGTGGTAGTATTCTGTAGGGGTCTGTAGGTTTCCGTAGGCGCCTGCAGTGTTCTGTAGGAGCCCATAGGGTTTTAGTGAGGTTCTGTTGTGTTGCTAAGGGTCTTGTAGAGTGCTGTCGGGTCCTGGAGTATTCTGTAGGGTTCCAGAGGGCCTCCTAGGGTTCCATCGAAATCTATAGGGTTCCCTAGGGGCCCATAGAGTCCCGTAGATTTCCGTAGGGACCTGTAGGTTTGTGTAAGTGCCCGCAGAAGTCTGTAGGAGTCTGTGGGATTCTGTAAGGTTCTGGAGGGTTCTGCAGGGTTCCGTAGGGACCCGTAGAGTTCCGCAGTGGCTGGTAAAGTTCCGTAGGGCCCTGTGGGGTTCTGTATGGACCTGTAGAGTTCCGTAGGGGCCTGCAGGGTTCCGTAAGTGCCCGCAGGTGTCTGTAGGGTTCCGTAGGGGTCTCTAGGGTTCCGTAGGCACCTGCAGTGTTCTGTAGGAGCCCATAGGGTTTTAGTGAGGTTCCGTTGTGTTGCTAAGGGTCTTGTAGAGTCCTGTCGGGTCCTGGAGTATTCTGTAGGGTTCCAGAGGGGCTCGTAGGGTTCCGTCGAAATCTGTAGGGTTCCCTAGGGGCCCATAGAGTCCCGTAGATTTCCGTAGGGACCTGTAGGGTTGTGTAAGTGCCCGCAGGGGTTGGTAGGAGCTTGTAGGGTGCCATATGTTTCCAGAGGGTTGTGTAGGGTTCCGTAGGGGCCTGTGGTGTTCCCTAGGGGCCTGTAGAGTCTCGTACAATTCCGTAGGGTCCTGTAGGTTTCCATAAGCGCCCGCAGAGGTCTGAAGGGGCCCGTCCTGTTCCGTAAGGATCCACAGGGCTCTGTAGAGAGTCATAGGTTCCCTAGAAGCCTGTAGAGTACCGCAGGAGCCAGTAGTGTTCTGTAGGGGCCCGTAGGGTTCCTTCAACAGGGGCTGGCAGTGTTGCGTAGGGGCCTGTACGGTTGTGTAAGTGCCCGCAGAAGTCTGTAGGAGTCTGTGGGATTCTGTAAGGTTCTGGAGGGTTCTGCAGGGTTCCGTAGGGACCCGTAGAGTTCCGTAGTGGCTGGTAAAGTTCCGTAGGGCCCTGTGGGGTTCTGTATGGACCTGTAGGGTTCCGTAGGGGCCTGCAGGGTTCCGTAAGTGCCCGCAGGTGTCTGTAGGGTGCCGTAGGGGTCTCTAGGGTTCCGTAGGCACCTGCAGTGTTCTGTAGGAGCCCATAGGTTTTTAGTGAGGTTCCGTTGTGTTGCTAAGGGTCTTGTAGAGTGCTGTCGGGTCCTGGAGTATTCTGTAGGGTTCCAGAGGGCCTCGTAGGGTTCCGTCGAAATCTGTAGGGTTCCCTAGGGGCCCGTAGAGTCCCGTAGATTGCCGTAGGGACCTGTAGGGTTGTGTAAGTGCCCGCAGGGGTTGGTAGGAGCTTGTAGGGTGCCATATGTTTCCGGAGGGTTGTGTAGGGTTCCGTAGGGGCCTGTGGTGTTCCCTAGGGGCCTGTAGAGTCTCGTACAGTTCCGTAGGGTCCTGTAGGTTTCCATAAGCGCCCGCAGAGGTCTGAAGGGGCCCGTACTGTGCCGTAAGGATCCATAGGGTTCCGTAGAGCTTCGTAGGTTCCCTAGAGGCCTCTGGAGTACTGCAGGAGCCAGTAGTGTTCCGTAGGGTCCTCTAGGGTTGAGTAAGTGCCCGCAGGAGTCTGTAGGAATCCGTGGGATTCTGTAAGGTTCTGGAGGGTTCTGCAGGGTTCCGTAGGGGCCCGTAGAGTTCCATAGTGGCTGGTAAAGTTCCCTAGGGCCCTGTACCGTTCCGTAACTGCCTGCAAGGGTCTTTAGGCTTCCGTAGGGGCTGGCAGGGTTCCATAAAGTTCCGTGGGTTCCTGCAGAGTTCTGCAAGTGCCCGCAAGGGCCTGTAGGGGCCCACAGTGTTTCTGCCAGGTTCCGTAGAGTTCCGTAGGGGCCATATTTTTCTGTAGTGACTGGTAGTGTTCTGTAGGGGTCTGTAGGTTTCCGTAGGCACCTACAGTGTTCTGTAGGAGCCCATAGGGTTTTAGTGAGGTTCCGTTGTGTTGCTAAGGGTCTTGTAGAGTGCTGTCGGGTCCTGGAGTATTCTGTAGGGTTCCAGAGGGGCTCGTAGGGTTCCGTCGAAATCTGTAGGGTTCCCTAGGGGCCCATAGAGTCCCGTAGATTGCCGTAGGGACCTGTAGGGTTGTGTAAGTGCTCGCAGGGGTTGGTAGGAGCTTGTAGGGTGCCATAAGTTTCCAGAGGGTTGTGTAGGGTTCCGTAGGGGCCTGTGGTGTTCCCTAAGGGCCTGTAGAGTCTCGTACGGTTCCGTAGGGGCCTGTGGTGTTCCCTAGGGGCCTGTAGAGTCTCGTACAGTTCCGTAGGGTCCTGTAGGTTTCCATAAGCGCCCGCAGAGGTCTGAAGGGGCCCATACTGTTCCGTAAGGATCCATAGGGTTCCGTAGAGCTTCGTAGGTTCCCTAGAGGCCTCTGGAGTACCGCAGGAGCCAGTAGTGTTCCGTAGGGTCCTCTAGGGTTGAGTAAGTGCCCGCAGGAGTCTGTAGGAATCCGTGGGATTCTGTAAGGTTCTGGAGGGTTCTGCAGGGTTCTGTAGGGGCCCATAGAGTTCCGTAGTGGCTGGTAAAGTTCCGTAGGGCCCTGTGGGGTTCTGTATGGACCTGTAGGGTTCCATAGGGGCCTGCAGTGTTCTGTAAGTGCCCGTAGGTGTCTGTACGGGTCTGTAGGGTTCCGTAGGCACCTACAGTGTTCTGTAGGAGCCCATAGGGTTTTAGTGAGGTTCCGTTGTGTTGCTAAGGGTCTTGTAGAGTGCTGTCGGGTCCTGGAGTATTCTGTAGGGTTCCAGAGGGGCTCGTAGGGTTCTGTCGAAATCTGTAGGCTTCCCTAGGGGCCCGTGGAGTCCCGTAGATTTCCGTAGGGACCTGTAGGGTTGTGTAAGTGCCCGCAGGGGTTGGTAGGAGCTTGTAGGGTTCCATAAGTTTCCAGAGGGTTGTGTAGGGTTCCGTAGGGGCCTGTGGTGTTCCCTAGGGGCCTGTAGAGTCTCGTACAATTCCGTAGGGTCCTGTAGGTTTCCATAAGCGCCCGCAGAGGTCTGAAGGGGCCCGTCCTGTTCCGTAAGGATCCACAGGGCTCTGTAGAGAGTCATAGGTTCCCTAGAAGCCTGTAGAGTACCGCAGGAGCCAGTAGTGTTCTGTAGGGGCCCGTAGGGTTCCTTCAACAGGGGCTGGCAGTGTTGCGTAGGGGCCTGTACGGTTGTGTAAGTGCCCGCAGAAGTCTGTAGGAGTCTGTGGGATTCTGTAAGGTTCTGGAGGGTTCTGCAGGGTTCCGTAGGGACCCGTAGAGTTCCGCAGTGGCTGGTAAAGTTCCGTAGGGCCCTGTGGGGTTCTGTATGGACCTGTAGGGTTCCGTAGGGGCCTGCAGGGTTCCGTAAGTGCCCGCAGGTGTCTGTAGGGTTCCGTAGGGGTCTCTAGGGTTCCGTAGGCACCTGCAGTGTTCTGTAGGAGCCCATAGGGTTTTAGTGAGGTTCCGTTGTGTTGCTAAGGGTCTTGTAGAGTGCTGTCGGGTCCTGGAGTATTCTGTAGGGTTCCAGAGGGGCTGGTAGGGTTCCGTCGAAATCTGAAGGGTTCCCTAGGGGCCCGTAGAGTCCCATAGATTTCCGTAGGGGCCTGTAGGGTTGTGTAAGTGCCCGCAGGGGTTGGTAGGAGCTTGTAGGGTGCCATATGTTTCCGGAGGGTTGTGTAGGGTTCCGTAGGGGCCTGTGGTGTTCCCTAGGGGCCTGTAGAGTCTCGTACAGTTCCGTAGGGTCCTGTAGGTTTCCATAAGCGCCCGCAGAGGTCTGAAGGGGCCCGTACTGTGCCGTAAGGATCCATAGGGTTCCGTAGAGCTTCGTAGGTTCCCTAGAGGCCTGTGGAGTACCGCAGGAGCCAGTAGTGTTCTGTAGGGGCCCGTAGGGTTCCTTCCATAGGAGCTGGCAGTGTTCCGTAGGGTCCTCTAGGGTTGAGTAAGTGCCCGCAGGAGTCTGTAGGAATCCGTGGGATTCTGTAAGGTTCTGCAGGGTTCCGTAGGGGCCCGTAGAGTTCCGTAGTGGCTGGTAAAGTTCCCTAGGGCCCTGTACCATTCCATAACTGCCTGCAAGGGTCTTTAGGCTTCCGTAAGGGCTGGTAGGGTTCCATAAAGTTCCGTGGGTTCCTGCAGAGTTCTGCAAGTGCCCGCAAGGGCCTGTAGGGGCCCACAGTGTTTCTGCCAGGTTCCGTAGAGTTCCGTAGGGGCCATATTTTTCTGTAGTGGTGGTAGTATTCTGTAGGGGTCTGTAGGTTTCCGTAGGCGCCTGCAGTGTTCTGTAGGAGCCCATAGGGTTTTAGTGAGGTTCCGTTGTGTTGCTAAGGGTCTTGTAGAGTGCTGTCGGGTCCTGGAGTATTCTGTAGGGTTCCAGAGGGGCTGGTAGGGTTCCGTCGAAATCTGAAGGGTTCCCTAGGGGCCCGTAGAGTCCCGTAGATTTCCGTAGGGACCTGTAGGGTTGTGTAAGTGCCCGCAGGGGTTGGTAGGAGCTTGTAGGGTGCCATATGTTTCCGGAGGGTTGTGTAGGGTTCCGTAGGGGCCTGTGGTGTTCCCTAGGGGCCTGTAGAGTCTCGTACAGTTCCGTAGGGTCCTGTAGGTTTCCATAAGCGCCCGCAGAGGTCTGAAGGGGCCCGTACTGTGCCGTAAGGATCCATAGGGTTCCGTAGAGCTTCGTAGGTTCCCTAGAGGCCTCTGGAGTACTGCAGGAGCCAGTAGTGTTCCGTAGGGTCCTCTAGGGTTGAGTAAGTGCCCGCAGGAGTCTGTAGGAATCCGTGGGATTCTGTAAGGTTCTGGAGGGTTCTGCAGGGTTCCGTAGGGGCCCGTAGAGTTCCATAGTGGCTGGTAAAGTTCCCTAGGGCCCTGTACCGTTCCGTAACTGCCTGCAAGGGTCTTTAGGCTTCCGTAGGGGCTGGCAGGGTTCCATAAAGTTCCGTGGGTTCCTGCAGAGTTCTGCAAGTGCCCGCAAGGGCCTGTAGGGGCCCACAGTGTTTCTGCCAGGTTCCGTAGAGTTCCGTAGGGGCCATATTTTTCTGTAGTGACTGGTAGTGTTCTGTAGGGGTCTGTAGGTTTCCGTAGGCACCTACAGTGTTCTGTAGGAGCCCATAGGGTTTTAGTGAGGTTCCGTTGTGTTGCTAAGGGTCTTGTAGAGTGCTGTCGGGTCCTGGAGTATTCTGTAGGGTTCCAGAGGGGCTCATAGGGTTCCGTCGAAATCTGTAGGGTTCCCTAGGGGCCCATAGAGTCCCGTAGATTGCCGTAGGGACCTGTAGGGTTGTGTAAGTGCTCGCAGGGGTTGGTAGGAGCTTGTAGGGTGCCATAAGTTTCCAGAGGGTTGTGTAGGGTTCCGTAGGGGCCTGTGGTGTTCCCTAAGGGCCTGTAGAGTCTCGTACGGTTCCGTAGGGGCCTGTGGTGTTCCCTAGGGGCCTGTAGAGTCTCGTACAGTTCCGTAGGGTCCTGTAGGTTTCCATAAGCGCCCGCAGAGGTCTGAAGGGGCCCATACTGTTCCGTAAGGATCCATAGGGTTCCGTAGAGCTTCGTAGGTTCCCTAGAGGCCTCTGGAGTACCGCAGGAGCCAGTAGTGTTCCGTAGGGTCCTCTAGGGTTGAGTAAGTGCCCGCAGGAGTCTGTAGGAATCCGTGGGATTCTGTAAGGTTCTGGAGGGTTCTGCAGGGTTCTGTAGGGGCCCATAGAGTTCCGTAGTGGCTGGTAAAGTTCCGTAGGGCCCTGTGGGGTTCTGTATGGACCTGTAGGGTTCCATAGGGGCCTGCAGTGTTCTGTAAGTGCCCGTAGGTGTCTGTACGGGTCTGTAGGGTTCCGTAGGCACCTACAGTGTTCTGTAGGAGCCCATAGGGTTTTAGTGAGGTTCCGTTGTGTTGCTAAGGGTCTTGTAGAGTGCTGTCGGGTCCTGGAGTATTCTGTAGGGTTCCAGAGGGGCTCGTAGGGTTCTGTCGAAATCTGTAGGCTTCCCTAGGGGCCCGTGGAGTCCCGTAGATTTCCGTAGGGACCTGTAGGGTTGTGTAAGTGCCCGCAGGGGTTGGTAGGAGCTTGTAGGGTTCCATAAGTTTCCAGAGGGTTGTGTAGGGTTCCGTAGGGGCCTGTGGTGTTCCCTAGGGGCCTGTAGAGTCTCGTACAGTTCCGTAGGGTCCTGTAGGTTTCCATAAGCGCCCGCAGAGGTCTGAAGGGGCCCGTCCTGTTCCGTAAGGATCCACAGGGCTCTGTAGAGAGTCATAGGTTCCCTAGAAGCCTGTAGAGTACCGCAGGAGCCAGTAGTGTTCTGTAGGGGCCCGTAGGGTTCCTTCAACAGGGGCTGGCAGTGTTGCGTAGGGGCCTGTACGGTTGTGTAAGTGCCCGCAGAAGTCTGTAGGAGTCTGTGGGATTCTGTAAGGTTCTGGAGGGTTCTGCAGGGTTCCGTAGGGACCCGTAGAGTTCCGCAGTGGCTGGTAAAGTTCCGTAGGGCCCTGTGGGGTTCTGTATGGACCTGTAGGGTTCCGTAGGGGCCTGCAGGGTTCCGTAAGTGCCCGCAGGTGTCTGTAGGGTTCCGTAGGGGTCTCTAGGGTTCCGTAGGCACCTGCAGTGTTCTGTAGGAGCCCATAGGGTTTTAGTGAGGTTCCGTTGTGTTGCTAAGGGTCTTGTAGAGTGCTGTCGGGTCCTGGAGTATTCTGTAGGGTTCCAGAGGGGCTGGTAGGGTTCCGTCGAAATCTGAAGGGTTCCCTAGGGGCCCGTAGAGTCCCATAGATTTCCGTAGGGGCCTGTAGGGTTGTGTAAGTGCCCGCAGGGGTTGGTAGGAGCTTGTAGGGTGCCATATGTTTCCGGAGGGTTGTGTAGGGTTCCGTAGGGGCCTGTGGTGTTCCCTAGGGGCCTGTAGAGTCTCGTACAGTTCCGTAGGGTCCTGTAGGTTTCCATAAGCGCCCGCAGAGGTCTGAAGGGGCCCGTACTGTGCCGTAAGGATCCATAGGGTTCCGTAGAGCTTCGTAGGTTCCCTAGAGGCCTCTGGAGTACCGCAGGAGCCAGTAGTGTTCTGTAGGGGCCCGTAGGGTTCCTTCCATAGGAGCTGGCAGTGTTCCGTAGGGTCCTCTAGGGTTGAGTAAGTGCCCGCAGGAGTCTGTAGGAATCCGTGGGATTCTGTAAGGTTCTGCAGGGTTCCGTAGGGGCCCGTAGAGTTCCGTAGTGGCTGGTAAAGTTCCCTAGGGCCCTGTACCATTCCATAACTGCCTGCAAGGGTCTTTAGGCTTCCGTAGGGGCTGGTAGGGTTCCATAAAGTTCCGTGGGTTCCTGCAGAGTTCTGCAAGTGCCCGCAAGGGCCTGTAGGGGCCCACAGTGTTTCTGCCAGGTTCCGTAGAGTTCCGTAGGGGCCATATTTTTCTGTAGTGGTGGTAGTATTCTGTAGGGGTCTGTAGGTTTCCGTAGGCGCCTGCAGTGTTCTGTAGGAGCCCATAGGGTTTTAGTGAGGTTCCGTTGTGTTGCTAAGGGTCTTGTAGAGTGCTGTCGGGTCCTGGAGTATTCTGTAGGGTTCCAGAGGGGCTCGTAGGGTTCCGTCGAAATCTGTAGGGTTCCTTAGGGGCCCATAGAGTCCCGTAGATTTCCGTAGGGACCTGTAGGTTTGTGTAAGTGCCCGCAGAAGTCTGTAGGAGTCTGTGGGATTCTGTAAGGTTCTGGAGGGTTCTGCAGGGTTCCATAGGGACCCGTAGAGTTCCGTAGTGGCTGGTAAAGTTCCGTAGGGCCCTGTGGTGTTCTCTATGGACCTGTAGAGTTCCGTAGGGGCCTGCAGGGTTCCGTAAGTGCCCGCAGGTGTCTGTAGGGTTCCGTAGGGGTCTCTAGGGTTCCGTAGGCACCTGCAGTGTTCTGTAGGAGCCCATAGGGTTTTAGTGAGGTTCCGTTGTGTTGCTAAGGGTCTTGTAGAGTGCTGTCGGGTCCTGGAGTATTCTGTAGGGTTCCAGAGGGGCTGGTAGGGTTCCGTCGAAATCTGAAGGGTTCCCTAGGGGCCCGTAGAGTCCCGTAGATTTCCGTAGGGGCCTGTAGGGTTATGTAAGTGCCCGCAGGGGTTGGTAGGAGCTTGTAGGGTGCCATATGTTTCCGGAGGGTTGTGTAGGGTTCCGTAGGGGCCTGTGGTGTTCCCTAGGGGCCTGTAGAGTCTCGTACAGTTTCGGTAGGGTCCTGTAGGTTTCCATAAGCGCCCGCAGAGGTCTGAAGGGACCCGTACTGTGCCGTAAGGATCCATAGGGTTCCGTAGAGCTTCGTAGGTTCCCTAGAGGCCTGTGGAGTACCGCAGGAGCCAGTAGTGTTCTGTAGGGGCCCGTAGGGTTCCTTCAACAGGGGCTGGCAGTGTTGCGTAGGGGCCTATACGGTTGTGTAAGTGCCCGCAGAAGTCTGTAGGAGTCTGTGGGATTCTGTAAGGTTCTGGAGGGTTCTGCAGGGTTCCGTAGGGACCCGTAGAGTTCCGCAGTGGCTGGTAAAGTTCCGTAGGGCCCTGTGGGGTTCTGTATGGACCTGTAGGGTTCCGTAGGGGCCTGCAGGGTTCCGTAAGTGCCCGCAGGTGTCTGTAGGGTTCCGTAGGGGTCTGTAGGGTTCCGTAGGCAACTGCAGTGTTCTGTAGGAGCCCATAGGGTTTTAGTGAGGTTCCGTTGTGTTGCTAAGGGTCTTGTAGAGTGCTGTCGGGTCCTGGAGTATTCTGTAGGGTTCCAGAGGGCCTCGTAGGGTTCCGTCGAAATCTGTAGGGTTCCCTAGGGGCCCGTAGAGTCCCGTAGATTGCCGTACGGACCTGTAGGGTTGTGTAAGTGCCCGCAGAAGTCTGTAGGAGTCTGTGGGATTCTGTAAGGTTCTGGAGGGTTCTGCAGGGTTCCATAGGGACCCGTAGAGTTCCGTAGTGGCTGGTAAAGTTCCGTAGGGCCCTGTGGGGTTCTGTATGGACCTGTAGGGTTCCGTAGGGTCCTCTAGGGTTGAGTAAGTGCCCGCAGGAGTCTGTAGGAATCCGTGGGATTCTGTAAGGTTCTGCAGGGTTCCCTAGGGGCCCGTAGAGTTCCGTAGTGGCTGGTAAAGTTCCCTAGGGCCCTGTACCGTTCCGTAACTGCCTGCAAGGGTCTTTAGGCTTCCGTAGGGGCTGGTAGGGTTCCATAAAGTTCCGTGGGTTCCTGCAGAGTTCTGCAAGTGCCCGCAAGGGCCTGTAGGGGCCCACAGTGTTTCTGCCAGGTTCCGTAGAGTTCCGTAGGGGCCATATTTTTCTGTAGTGGCTGGTAGTATTCTGTAGGGGTCTGTAGGTTTCCGTAGGCACCTGCAGTGTTCTGTAGGAGCCCATAGGGTTTTCGTGAGGTTCCGTTGTGTTGCTAAGGGTCTTGTAGAGTCCTGTCGCTTCCTGGAGTATTCTGTATGGTTCCAGAGGGGCTGGTAGGGTTCCGTCGAAATCTGAAGGGTTCCCTAGGGGCCCGTAGAGTCCCGTAGATTTCCGTAGGGGCCTGTAGGGTTATGTAAGTGCCCGCAGGGGTTGGTAGGAGCTTGTAGGGTGCCATATGTTTCCGGAGGGTTGTGTAGGGTTCCGTAGGGGCCTGTGGTGTTCCCTAGGGGCCTGTAGAGTCTCGTACAGTTCCGTAGGGTCCTGTAGGTTTCCATAAGCGCCCGCAGAGGTCTGAAGGGGCCCATACTGTTCCGTAAGGATCCATAGGGTTCCGTAGAGCTTCGTAGGTTCCCTAGAGGCCTCTGGAGTACCGCAGGAGCCAGTAGTGTTCCGTAGGGTCCTCTAGGGTTGAGTAAGTGCCCGCAGGAGTCTGTAGGAATCCGTGGGATTCTGTAAGGTTCTGGAGGGTTCTGCAGGGTTCTGTAGGGGCCCATAGAGTTCCGTAGTGGCTGGTAAAGTTCCGTAGGGCCCTGTGGGGTTCTGTATGGACCTGTAGGGTTCCATAGGGGCCTGCAGGGTTCTGTAAGTGCCCGTAGGTGTCTGTACGGGTCTGTAGGGTTCCGTAGGCACCTACAGTGTTCTGTAGGAGCCCATAGGGTTTTAGTGAGGTTCCGTTGTGTTGCTAAGGGTCTTGTAGAGTGCTGTCGGGTCCTGGAGTATTCTGTAGGGTTCCAGAGGGGCTCGTAGGGTTCTGTCGAAATCTGTAGGCTTCCCTAGGGGCCCGTGGAGTCCCGTAGATTTCCGTAGGGACCTGTAGGGTTGTGTAAGTGCCCGCAGGGGTTGGTAGGAGCTTGTAGGGTTCCATAAGTTTCCAGAGGGTTGTGTAGGGTTCCGTAGGGGCCTGTGGTGTTCCCTAGGGGCCTGTAGAGTCTCGTACAATTCCGTAGGGTCCTGTAGGTTTCCATAAGCGCCCGCAGAGGTCTGAAGGGGCCCGTCCTGTTCCGTAAGGATCCATAGGGTTCCGTAGAGCTTCGTAGGTTCCCTAGAGGCCTGTGGAGTACCGCAGGAGCCAGTAGTGTTCTGTAGGGGCCCGTAGGGTTCCTTCCATAGGAGCTGGCAGTGTTCCGTAGGGTCCTCTAGGGTTGAGTAAGTGCCCGCAGGAGTCTGTAGGAATCCGTGGGATTCTGTAAGGTTCTGCAGGGTTCCGTAGGGGCCCGTAGAGTTCCGTAGTGGCTGGTAAAGTTCCCTAGGGCCCTGTACCGTTCCGTAACTGCCTGCAAGGGTCTTTAGGCTTCCGTAGGGGCTGGTAGGGTTCCATAAAGTTCCGTGGGTTCCTGCAGAGTTCTGCAAGTGCCCGCAAGGGCCTGTAGGGGCCCACAGTGTTTCTGCCAGGTTCCGTAGAGTTCCGTAGGGGCCATATTTTTCTGTAGTGGTGGTAGTATTCTGTAGGGGTCTGTAGGGTTCCGTAGGCGCCTGCAGTGTTCTGTAGGAGCCCATAGGGTTTTAGTGAGGTTCCGTTGTGTTGCTAAGGGTCTTGTAGAGTGCTGTCGGGTCCTGGAGTATTCTGTAGGGTTCCAGAGGGGCTCGTAGGGTTCCGTCGAAATCTGTAGGGTTCCTTAGGGGCCCATAGAGTCCCGTAGATTTCCGTAGGGACCTGTAGGTTTGTGTAAGTGCCCGCAGAAGTCTGTAGGAGTCTGTGGGATTCTGTAAGGTTCTGGAGGGTTCTGCAGGGTTCCATAGGGACCCGTAGAGTTCCGTAGTGGCTGGTAAAGTTCCGTAGGGCCCTGTGGGGTTCTGTATGGACCTGTAGAGTTCCGTAGGGGCCTGCAGGGTTCCGTAAGTGCCCGCAGGTGTCTGTAGGGTTCCGTAGGGGTCTCTAGGGTTCCGTAGGCACCTGCAGTGTTCTGTAGGAGCCCATAGGGTTTTAGTGAGGTTCCGTTGTGTTGCTAAGGGTCTTGTAGAGTGCTGTCGGGTCCTGGAGTATTCTGTAGGGTTCCAGAGGGGCTGGTAGGGTTCCGTCGAAATCTGAAGGGTTCCCTAGGGGCCCGTAGAGTCCCGTAGATTTCCGTAGGGGCCTGTAGGGTTATGTAAGTGCCCGCAGGGGTTGGTAGGAGCTTGTAGGGTGCCATATGTTTCCGGAGGGTTGTGTAGGGTTCCGTAGGGGCCTGTGGTGTTCCCTAGGGGCCTGTAGAGTCTCGTACAGTTTCGGTAGGAGTCTGTAGGTTTCCATAAGCGCCCGCAGAGGTCTGAAGGGGCCCGTACTGTGCCGTAAGGATCCATAGGGTTCCGTAGAGCTTCGTAGGTTCCCTAGAGGCCTCTGGAGTACCGCAGGAGCCAGTAGTGTTCTGTAGGGGCCCGTAGGGTTCCTTCAACAGGGGCTGGCAGTGTTGCGTAGGGGCCTATACGGTTGTGTAAGTGCCCGCAGAAGTCTGTAGGAGTCTGTGGGATTCTGTAAGGTTCTGGAGGGTTCTGCAGGGTTCCGTAGGGACCCGTAGAGTTCCGCAGTGGCTGGTAAAGTTCCGTAGGGCCCTGTGGGGTTCTGTATGGACCTGTAGGGTTCCGTAGGGGCCTGCAGGGTTCCGTAAGTGCCCGCAGGTGTCTGTAGGGTTCCGTAGGGGTCTGTAGGGTTCCGTAGGCAACTGCAGTGTTCTGTAGGAGCCCATAGGGTTTTAGTGAGGTTCCGTTGTGTTGCTAAGGGTCTTGTAGAGTGCTGTCGGGTCCTGGAGTATTCTGTAGGGTTCCAGAGGGGCTGGTAGGGTTCCGTCGAAATCTGTAGGGTTCCTTAGGGGCCCATAGAGTCCCGTAGATTTCCGTAGGGACCTGTAGGTTTGTGTAAGTGCCCGCAGAAGTCTGTAGGAGTCTGTGGGATTCTGTAAGGTTCTGGAGGGTTCTGCAGGGTTCCATAGGGACCCGTAGAGTTCCGTAGTGGCTGGTAAAGTTCCGTAGGGCCCTGTGGGGTTCTGTATGGACCTGTAGAGTTCCGTAGGGGCCTGCAGGGTTCCGTAAGTGCCCGCAGGTGTCTGTAGGGTTCCGTAGGGGTCTGTAGGGTTCCGTAGGCAACTGCAGTGTTCTGTAGGAGCCCATAGGGTTTTAGTGAGGTTCCGTTGTGTTGCTAAGGGTCTTGTAGAGTGCTGTCGGGTCCTGGAGTATTCTGTAGGGTTCCAGAGGGGCTCGTAGGGTTCCGTCGAAATCTGTAGGGTTCCTTAGGGGCCCATAGAGTCCCGTAGATTTCCGTAGGGACCTGTAGGTTTGTGTAAGTGCCCGCAGAAGTCTGTAGGAGTCTGTGGGATTCTGTAAGGTTCTGGAGGGTTCTGCAGGGTTCCATAGGGACCCGTAGAGTTCCGTAGTGGCTGGTAAAGTTCCGTAGGGCCCTGTGGGGTTCTGTATGGACCTGTAGAGTTCCGTAGGGGCCTGCAGGGTTCCGTAAGTGCCCGCAGGTGTCTGTAGGGTTCCGTAGGGGTCTCTAGGGTTCCGTAGGCACCTGCAGTGTTCTGTAGGAGCCCATAGGGTTTTAGTGAGGTTCCGTTGTGTTGCTAAGGGTCTTGTAGAGTGCTGTCGGGTCCTGGAGTATTCTGTAGGGTTCCAGAGGGGCTGGTAGGGTTCCGTCGAAATCTGAAGGGTTCCCTAGGGGCCCGTAGAGTCCCGTAGATTTCCGTAGGGGCCTGTAGGGTTATGTAAGTGCCCGCAGGGGTTGGTAGGAGCTTGTAGGGTGCCATATGTTTCCGGAGGGTTGTGTAGGGTTCCGTAGGGGCCTGTGGTGTTCCCTAGGGGCCTGTAGAGTCTCGTACAGTTTCGGTAGGGTCCTGTAGGTTTCCATAAGCGCCCGCAGAGGTCTGAAGGGGCCCGTACTGTGCCGTAAGGATCCATAGGGTTCCGTAGAGCTTCGTAGGTTCCCTAGAGGCCTCTGGAGTACCGCAGGAGCCAGTAGTGTTCTGTAGGGGCCCGTAGGGTTCCTTCAACAGGGGCTGGCAGTGTTGCGTAGGGGCCTATACGGTTGTGTAAGTGCCCGCAGAAGTCCGTAGGAGTCTGTGGGATTCTGTAAGGTTCTGGAGGGTTCTGCAGGGTTCCATAGGGACCCGTAGAGTTCCGCAGTGGCTGGTAAAGTTCCGTAGGGCCCTGTGGGGTTCTGTATGGACCTGTAGGGTTCCGTAGGGGCCTGCAGGGTTCCGTAAGTGCCCGCAGGTGTCTGTAGGGTTCCGTAGGGGTCTGTAGGGTTCCGTAGGCAACTGCAGTGTTCTGTAGGAGCCCATAGGGTTTTAGTGAGGTTCCGTTGTGTTGCTAAGGGTCTTGTAGAGTGCTGTCGGGTCCTGGAGTATTCTGTAGGGTTCCAGAGGGCCTCGTAGGGTTCCGTCGAAATCTGTAGGGTTCCCTAGGGGCCCGTAGAGTCCCGTAGATTGCCGTACGGACCTGTAGGGTTGTGTAAGTGCCCGCAGAAGTCTGTAGGAGTCTGTGGGATTCTGTAAGGTTCTGGAGGGTTCTGCAGGGTTCCATAGGGACACGTAGAGTTCCGTAGTGGCTGGTAAAGTTCCGTAGGGCCCTGTGGGGTTCTGTATGGACCTGTAGGGTTCTGTAGGGTCCTCTAGGGTTGAGTAAGTGCCCGCAGGAGTCTGTAGGAATCCGTGGGATTCTGTAAGGTTCTGCAGGGTTCCCTAGGGGCCCGTAGAGTTCCGTAGTGGCTGGTAAAGTTCCCTAGGGCCCTGTACCGTTCCGTAACTGCCTGCAATGGTCTTTAGGCTTCCGTAAGGGCTGGTAGGGTTCCATAAAGTTCCGTGGGTTCCTGCAGAGTTCTGCAAGTGCCCGCAAGGGCCAGTAGGGGCCCACAGTGTTTCTGCCAGGTTCCGTAGAGTTCCGTAGGGGCCATATTTTTCTGTAGTGACTGGTAGTGTTCTGTAGGGGTCTGTAGGTTTCCGTAGGCGCCTACAGTGTTCTGTAGGAGCCCATAGGGTTTTAGTGAGGTTCCGTTGTGTTGCTAAGGGTCTTGTAGAGTGCTGTCGGGTCCTGGAGTATTCTGTAGGGTTCCAGAGGGCCTCGTAGGGTTCCGTCGAAATCTGTAGGGTTCCCTAGGGGCCCGTAGAGTCCCGTAGATTTCCGTAGGGACCTGTAGGGTTATGTAAGTGCCCGCAGGGGTTGGTAGGAGCTTGTAGGGTGCCATATGTTTCCGGAGGGTTGTGTAGGGTTCCGTAGGGGCCTGTGGTGTTCCCTAGGGGCCTGTAGAGTCTCGTACAGTTCCGTAGGGTCCTGTAGGTTTCCATAAGCGCCCGCAGAGGTCTGAAGGGGCCCGTACTGTTCCGTAAGGATCCATAGGGTTCCGTAGAGCTTCGTAGGTTCCCTAGAGGCCTCTGGAGTACCGCAGGAGCCAGTAGTGTTCCGTAGGGTCCTCTAGGGTTGAGTAAGTGCCCGCAGGAGTCTGTAGGAATCCGTGGGATTCTGTAAGGTTCTGGAGGGTTCTGCAGGGTTCCGTAGGGGCCCGTAGAGTTCCATAGTGGCTGGTAAAGTTCCCTAGGGCCCTGTACCGTTCCGTAACTGCCTGCAAGGGTCTTTAGGCTTCCGTAGGGGCTGGCAGGGTTCCATAAAGTTCCGTGGGTTCCTGCAGAGTTCTGCAAGTGCCCGCAAGGGCCTGTAGGGGCCCACAGTGTTTCTGCCAGGTTCCGTAGGGGCCATATTTTTCTGTAGTGGCTGGTAGTATTCTGTAGGGGTCTGTAGGTTTCCGTAGGCACCTACAGTGTTCTGTAGGAGCCCATAGGGTTTTAGTGAGGTTCCGTTGCGTTGCTAAGGGTCTTGTAGAGTGCTGTCGGGTCCTGGAGTATTCTGTAGGGTTCCAGAGGGGCTCGTAGGGTTCCGTCGAAATCTGTAGGGTTCCCTAGGGGCCCATAGAGTCCCGTAGATTGCCGTAGGGACCTGTAGGGTTGTGTAAGTGCTCGCAGGGGTTGGTAGGAGCTTGTAGGGTGCCATAAGTTTCCAGAGGGATGTGTAGGGTTCCGTAGGGGCCTGTGGTGTTCCCTAAGGGCCTGTAGAGTCTCGTACGGTTCCGTAGGGGCCTGTGGTGTTCCCTAGGGGCCTGTAGAGTCTCGTACAGTTCCGTAGGGTCCTGTAGGTTTCCATAAGCGCCCGCAGAGGTCTCAAGGGGCCCGTACTGTTCCATAAGAATCCATAGGGCTCCGTAGAGCTTCGTAGGTTCCCTAGAGGCCTCTGGAGTACCGCAGGAGCCAGTAGTGTTCTGTAGGGGCCCGTAAGGTTCCTTCCATAGGGGCTGGCAGTGTTCCGTAGGGTCCTCTAGGGTTGAGTAAGTGCCCGCAGGAGTCTGTAGGAATCCGTGGGATTCTGTAAGGTTCTGCAGGGTTCCGCAGGGGCCCGTAGAGTTCCGTAGTGGCTGGTAAAGTTCCCTAGGGCCCTGTACCGTTCCGTAACTGCCTGCAATGGTCTTTAGGCTTCCGTAAGGGCTGGTAGGGTTCCATAAAGTTCCGTGGGTTCCTGCAGAGTTCTGCAAGTGCCCGCAAGGGCCAGTAGGGGCCCACAGTGTTTCTGCCAGGTTCCGTAGAGTTCCGTAGGGGCCATATTTTTCTGTAGTGACTGGTAGTGTTCTGTAGGGGTCTGTAGGTTTCCGTAGGCGCCTACAGTGTTCTGTAGGAGCCCATAGGGTTTTAATGAGGTTCCGTTGTGTTGCTAAGGGTCTTGTAGAGTGCTGTCGGGTCCTGGAGTATTCTGTAGGGTTCCAGAGGGGCTCGTAGAGTTCCGTCGAAATCTGTAGGGTTCCCTAGGGGCCCATAGAGTCCCGTAGATTGCCGTAGGGACCTGTAGGGTTGTGTAAGTGCTTGCAGGGGTTGGTAGGAGCTTGTAGGGTGCCATAAGTTTCCAGAGGGTTGTGTAGGGTTCCGTAGGGGCCTGTGGTGTTCCCTAGGGGCCTGTAGAGTCTCGTACAGTTCCGTAGGGTCCTGTAGGTTTCCATAAGCGCCCGCAGAGGTCTGAAGGGGCCCGTCCTGTTCCATAAGGATCCATAGGGTTCCGTAGAGCTTCGTAGGTTCCCTAGAGGCCTCTGGAGTACCGCAGGAGCTGGCAGTGTTCCGTAGGGTCCTCTAGGGTTGAGTAAGTGCCCGCAGGAGTCTGTAGGAATCCGTGGGATTCTGTAAGGTTCTGGAGGGTTCTGCAGGGTTCCGTAGGGGCCCGTAGAGTTCCATAGTGGCTGGTAAAGTTCCCTAGGGCCCTGTACCGTTCCGTAACTGCCTGCAAGGGTCTTTAGGCTTCCGTAGGGGCTGGCAGGGTTCCATAAAGTTCCGTGGGTTCCTGCAGAGTTCTGCAAGTGCCCGCAAGGGCCTGTAGGGGCCCACAGTGTTTCTGCCAGGTTCCGTAGGGGCCATATTTTTCTGTAGTGGCTGGTAGTATTCTGTAGGGGTCTGTAGGTTTCCGTAGGCGCCTACAGTGTTCTGTAGGAGCCCATAGGGTTTTAGTGAGGTTCCGTTGTGTTGCTAAGGGTCTTGTAGAGTGCTGTCGGGTCCTGGAGTATTCTGTAGGGTTCCAGAGGGGCTGGTAGGGTTCCGTCGAAATCTGTAGGGTTCCCTAGGGGCCCATAGAGTCCCGTAGATTGCCGTAGGGACCTGTAGGGTTGTGTAAGTGCTCGCAGGGGTTGGTAGGAGCTTGTAGGGTGCCATAAGTTTCCAGAGGGTTGTGTAGGGTTCCGTAGGGGCCTGTGGTGTTCCCTAAGGGCCTGTAGAGTCTCGTACGGTTCCGTAGGGGCCTGTGGTGTTCCCTAGGGGCTTGTAGAGTCTCGTACAGTTCCGTAGGGTCCTGTAGGTTTCCATAAGCGCCCGCAGAGGTCTGAAGGGGCTAGTACTGTTCCGTAAGAATCCATAGGGCTCCGTAGAGCTTCGTAGGTTCCCTAGAGGCCTCTGGAGTACCGCAGGAGCCAGTAGTGTTCTGTAGGGGCCCGTAAGGTTCCTTCCATAGGAGCTGGCAGTGTTCCGTAGGGTCCTCTAGGGTTGAGTAAGTGCCCGCAGGAGTCTGTAGGAATCCGTGGGATTCTGTAAGGTTCTGCAGGGTTCCCTAGGGGCCCGTAGAGTTTTATAGTGGCTGGTAAAGTTCCCTAGGGCCCTGTACCGTTCCGTAACTGCCTGCAATGGTCTTTAGGCTTCCGTAAGGGCTGGTAGGGTTCCATAAAGTTCCGTGGGTTCCTGCAGAGTTCTGCAAGTGCCTGCAAGGGCCAGTAGGGGCCCACAGTGTTTCTGCCAGGTTCCGTAGAGTTCCGTAGGGGCCATATTTTTCTGTAGTGACTGGTAGTGTTCTGTAGGGGTCTGTAGGTTTCCGTAGGCGCCTACAGTGTTCTGTAGGAGCCCATAGGGTTTTAGTGAGGTTCCGTTGTGTTGCTAAGGGTCTTGTAGAGTGCTGTCGGGTCCTGGAGTATTCTGTAGGGTTCCAGAGGGCCTCGTAGGGTTCCGTCGAAATCTGTAGGGTTCCCTAGGGGCCCGTAGAGTCCCGTAGATTTCCGTAGGGACCTGTAGGGTTATGTAAGTGCCCGCAGGGGTTGGTAGGAGCTTGTAGGGTGCCATATGTTTCCGGAGGGTTGTGTAGGGTTCCGTAGGGGCCTGTGGTGTTCCCTAGGGGCCTGTAGAGTCTCGTACAGTTCCGTAGGGTCCTGTAGGTTTCCATAAGCGCCCGCAGAGGTCTGAAGGGGCCCATACTGTTCCGTAAGGATCCATAGGGTTCCGTAGAGCTTCGTAGGTTCCCTAGAGGCCTCTGGAGTACCGCAGGAGCCAGTAGTGTTCCGTAGGGTCCTCTAGGGTTGAGTAAGTGCCCGCAGGAGTCTGTAGGAATCCGTGGGATTCTGTAAGGTTCTGGAGGGTTCTGCAGGGTTCCGTAGGGGCCCGTAGAGTTCCATAGTGGCTGGTAAAGTTCCCTAGGGCCCTGTACCGTTCCGTAACTGCCTGCAAGGGTCTTTAGGCTTCTGTAGGGGCTGGCAGGGTTCCATAAAGTTCCGTGGGTTCCTGCAGAGTTCTGCAAGTGCCCGCAAGGGCCTGTAGGGGCCCACAGTGTTTCTGCCAGGTTCCGTAGGGGCCATATTTTTCTGTAGTGGCTGGTAGTATTCTGTAGGGGTCTGTAGGTTTCCGTAGGCACCTACAGTGTTCTGTAGGAGCCCATAGGGTTTTAGTGAGGTTCCGTTGTGTTGCTAAGGGTCTTGTAGAGTGCTGTCGGGTCCTGGAGTATTCTGTAGGGTTCCAGAGGGGCTCGTAGGGTTCCGTCGAAATCTGTAGGGTTCCCTAGGGGCCCATAGAGTCCCGTAGATTGCCGTAGGGACCTGTAGGGTTGTGTAAGTGCTCGCAGGGGTTGGTAGGAGCTTGTAGGGTTCCATAAGTTTCCAGAGAGTTGTGTAGGGTTCCGTAGGGGCCTGTGGTGTTCCCTAAGGGCCTGTAGAGTCTCGTACAGTTCCGTAGGGGCCTGTGGTGTTCCCTAGGGGCCTGTAGAGTCTCGTACAGTTCCGTAGGGTCCTGTAGGTTTCCATAAGCGCCCACAGAGGTCTGAAGGGGCCCGTACTGTTCCATAAGAATCCATAGGGCTCCGTAGAGCTTCGTAGGTTCCCTAGAGGCCTCTGGAGTACCGCAGGAGCCAGTAGTGTTCTGTAGGGGCCCGTAAGGTTCCTTCCATAGGGGCTGGCAGTGTTCCGTAGGGTCCTCTAGGGTTGAGTAAGTGCCCGCAGGAGTCTGTAGGAATCCGTGGGATTCTGTAAGGTTCTGCAGGGTTCCGTAGGGGCCCGTAGAGTTCCATAGTGGCTGGTAAAGTTCCCTAGGGCCCTGTACCGTTCCGTAACTGCCTGCAATGGTCTTTAGGCTTCCGTAAGGGCTGGTAGGGTTCCATAAAGTTCCGTGGGTTCCTGCAGAGTTCTGCAAGTGCCCGCAAGGGCCAGTAGGGGCCCACAGTGTTTCTGCCAGGTTCCGTAGAGTTCCGTAGGGGCCATATTTTTCTGTAGTGACTGGTAGTGTTCTGTAGGGGTCTGTAGGTTTCCGTAGGCACCTACAGTGTTCTGTAGGAGCCCATAGGGTTTTAGTGAGGTTCCGTTGTGTTGCTAAGGGTCTTGTAGAGTGCTGTCGGGTCCTGGAGTATTCTGTAGGGTTCCAGAGGGGCTCGTAGGGTTCCGTCGAAATCTGTAGGGTTCCCTAGGGGCCCGTAGAGTCCCGTAGATTTCCGTAGGGACCTGTAGGGTTATGTAAGTGCCCGCAGGGGTTGGTAGGAGCTTGTAGGGTGCCATATGTTTCCGGAGGGTTGTGTAGGGTTCCGTAGGGGCCTGTGGTGTTCCCTAGGGGCCTGTAGAGTCTCGTACAGTTCCGTAGGGTCCTGTAGGTTTCCATAAGCGCCCGCAGAGGTCTGAAGGGGCCCATACAGTTCCGTAAGGATCCATAGGGTTCCGTAGAGCTTCGTAGGTTCCCTAGAGGCCTCTGGAGTACCGCAGGAGCTGGCAGTGTTCCGTAGGGTCCTCTAGGGTTGAGTAAGTGCCCGCAGGAGTCTGTAGGAATCCGTGGGATTCTGTAAGGTTCTGGAGGGTTCTGCAGGGTTCCGTAGGGGCCCGTAGAGTTCCGTAGTGGCTGGTAAAGTTCCGTAGGGCCCTGTGGGGTTCTGTATGGACCTTTAGGGTTCCATAGGGGCATGCAGTGTTCTGTAAGTGCCCGTAGGTGTCTGTACGGGTCTGTAGGGTTCCGTAGGCACCTACAGTGTTCTGTAGGAGCCCATAGGGTTTTAGTGAGGTTCCGTTGTGTTGCTAAGGGTCTTGTAGAGTTCTGTCGGGTCCTGGAGTATTCTGTAGGGTTCCAGAGGGCCTTGTAGGGTTCCGTCGAAATCTGAAGGGTTCCCTAGGGGCCCGTAGAGTCCCACAGATTTCCGTAGGGGCCTGTAGGGTTGTTTAAGTGCCCGCAGAAGTCTGTAGGAGTATGTGGGATTCTGTCAGATTCCGGAGGGTTCTGCAGAGTTCCGTAGGGACCCGTAGAGTTCCATAGTGGCTGGTAAAGTTCCGTAGGGCCCTGTGGGGTTCTGTATGGACCTGTAGGGTTCCGTAGGGGCCTGCAGTGTTCTGTAAGTGCCCGTAGGTGTCTGTACGGGTCTGTAGGGTTCCGTAGGCACCTGCAGTGTTCTGTAGGAGCCCATAGGGTTTTAGTGAGGTTCCGTTGTGTTGCTAAGGGTCTTGTAGAGTGCTGTCGGGTCCTGGAGTATTCTGTAGGGTTCCAGAGGGGCTGGTAGGGTTCCGTTGAAATCTGTAGGGTTCCCTAGGGGCCCATAGAGTCCCATAGATTTCCGTAGGGGCCTGTAGGTTTGTGTAAGTGCCCGCAGGGGTTGGTAGGAGCTTGTAGGGTGCCATATGTTTCCGGAGGGTTGTGTAGGGTTCCGTAGGGGCCTGTGGTGTTCCCTAGGGGCCTGTAGAGTCTCGTACAGTTCCGTAGGGTCCTGTAGGTTTCCATAAGCGCCCGCAGAGGTCTGAAGGGGCCCGTACTGTGCCGTAAGGATCCGTAGGGTTCCGTAGAACTTCGTAGGTTCCCTAGAGGCCTCTGGAGTACCGCAGGAGCCAGTAGTGTTCTGTAGGGGCCCGTAGGGTTCCTTCCATAGGAGCTGGCAGTGTTCCGTAGGGTCCTCTAGGGTTGAGTAAGTGCCCGCAGGAGTCTGTAGGAATCCGTGGGATTCTGTAAGGTTCTGGAGGGTTCTGCAGGGTTCCGTAGGGGCCCGTAGAGTTCCGTAGTGGCTGGTAAAGTTCCCTAGGGCCCTGTACCGTTCCGTAACTGCCTGCAATGGTCTTTAGGCTTCCGTAGGGGCTGGTAGGGTTCCATAAAGTTCCGTGGGTTCCTGCAGAGTTCTGCAAGTGCCCGCAAGGGCCAGTAGCGGCCCACAGTGTTTCTGCCAGGTTCCGTAGAGTTCCGTAGGGGCCATATTTTTCTGTAGTGACTGGTAGTGTTCTGTAGGGGTCTGTAGGTTTCCGTAGGCACCTACAGTGTTCTGTAGGAGCCCATAGGGTTTTAGTGAGGTTCCGTTGTGTTGCTAAGGGTCTTGTAGAGTGCTGTCGGGTCCTGGAGTATTCTGTAGGGTTCCAGAGGGGCTCGTAGGGTTCCGTCGAAATCTGTAGGGTTCCCTAGGGGCCCATAGAGTCCCGTAGATTGCCGTAGGGACCTGTAGGGTTGTGTAAGTGCTCGCAGGGGTTGGTAGGAGCTTGTAGGGTGCCATATGTTTCCAGAGGGTTGTGTAGGGTTCCGTAGGGGCCTGTGGTGTTCCCTAGGGGCCTGTAGAGTCTCGTACGGTTCCGTAGGGGCCTGTGGTGTTCCCTAGGGGCCTGTAGAGTCTCGTACAGTTCCGTAGGGTCCTGTAGGTTTCCATAAGCGCCCGCAGAGGTCTGAAGGGGCCCGTGCTGTTCCGTAAGAATCCATAGGGCTCCATAGAGCTTCGTAGGTTCCCTAGAGGCCTCTGGAGTACCGCAGGAGCCAGTAGTGTTCTGTAGGGGCCCGTAGGGTTCCTTCCATAGGACCTGGCAGTGTTCCGTAGGGTCCTCTAGGGTTGAGTAAGTGCCCGCAGGAGTCTGTAGGAATCCGTGGGATTCTGTAAGGTTCTGCAGGGTTCCGTAGGGGCCCGTAGAGTTCCGTAGTGGCTGGTAAAGTTCCCTAGGGCCCTGTACCGTTCCGTAACTGCCTGCAATGGTCTTTAGGCTTCCGTAAGGGCTGGTAGGGTTCCATAAAGTTCCGTGGGTTCCTGCAGAGTTCTGCAAGTGCCCGCAAGGGCCAGTAGGGGCCCACAGTGTTTCTGCCAGGTTCCGTAGAGTTCCGTAGGGGCCATATTTTTCTGTAGTGACTGGTAGTGTTCTGTAGGGGTCTGTAGGTTTCCGTAGGCGCCTACAGTGTTCTGTAGGAGCCCATAGGGTTTTAGTGAGGTTCCGTTGTGTTGCTAAGGGTCTTGTAGAGTGCTGTCGGGTCCTGGAGTATTCTGTAGGGTTCCAGAGGGCCTCGTAGGGTTCCGTCGAAATCTGTAGGGTTCCCTAGGGGCCCGTAGAGTCCCGTAGATTGCCGTAGGGACCTGTAGGGTTATGTAAGTGCCCGCAGGGGTTGGTAGGAGCTTGTAGGGTGCCATATGTTTCCGGAGGGTTGTGTAGGGTTCCGTAGGGGCCTGTGGTGTTCCCTAAGGGCCTGTAGAGTCTCGTACGGTTCCGTAGGGGCCTGTGGTTTTCCCTAGGGGCCTGTAGAGTCTCGTACAGTTCCGTAGGGTCCTGTAGGTTTCCATAAGCGCCCGCAGAGGTCTGAAGGGGCCCGTACTGTTCCGTAAGAATCCATAGGGCTCCGTAGAGCTTCGTAGGTTCCCTAGAGGCCTCTGGAGTACCGCAGGAGCCAGTAGTGTTCTGTAGGGGCCCGTAAGGTTCCTTCCATAGGAGCTGGCAGTGTTCCGTAGGGTCCTCTAGGGTTGAGTAAGTGCCCGCAGGAGTCTGTAGGAATCCGTGGGATTCTGTAAGGTTCTGCAGGGTTCCCTAGGGGCCCGTAGAGTTCCATAGTGGCTGGTAAAGTTCCCTAGGGCCCTGTACCGTTCCGTAACTGCCTGCAATGGTCTTTAGGCTTCCGTAAGGGCTGGTAGGGTTCCATAAAGTTCCGTGGGTTCCTGCAGAGTTCTGCAAGTGCCCGCAAGGGCCAGTAGGGGCCCACAGTGTTTCTGCCAGGTTCCGTAGAGTTCCGTAGGGGCCATATTTTTCTGTAGTGACTGGTAGTGTTCTGTAGGGGTCTGTAGGTTTCCGTAGGCGCCTACAGTGTTCTGTAGGAGCCCATAGGGTTTTAGTGAGGTTCCGTTGTGTTGCTAAGGGTCTTGTAGAGTGCTGTCGCTTCCTGGAGTATTCTGTAGGGTTCCAGAGGGCCTCGTAGGGTTCCGTCGAAATCTGTAGGGTTCCCTAGGGGCCCGTAGAGTCCCGTAGATTTCCGTAGGGACCTGTAGGGTTATGTAAGTGCCCGCAGGGGTTGGTAGGAGCTTGTAGGGTGCCATATGTTTCCGGAGGGTTGTGTAGGGTTCCGTAGGGGCCTGTGGTGTTCCCTAGGGGCCTGTAGAGTCTCGTACAGTTCTGTAGGGTCCTGTAGGTTTCCATAAGCGCCCGCAGAGGTCTGAAGGGGCCCATACTGTTCCGTAAGGATCCATAGGGTTCCGTAGAGCTTCGTAGGTTCCCTAGAGGCCTCTGGAGTACGGCAGGAGCCAGTAGTGTTCTGTAGGGTCCTCTAGGGTTGAGTAAGTGCCCGCAGGAGTCTGTAGGAATCCGTGGGATTCTGTAAGGTTCTGGAGGGTTCTGCAGGGTTCCGTAGGGGCCCGTAGAGTTCCATAGTGGCTGGTAAAGTTCCCTAGGGCCCTGTACCGTTCCGTAACTGCCTGCAAGGGTCTTTAGGCTTCCGTAGGGGCTGGCAGGGTTCCATAAAGTTCCGTGGGTTCCTGCAGAGTTCTGCAAGTGCCCGCAAGGGCCTGTAGGGGCCCACAGTGTTTCTGCCAGGTTCCGTAGGGGCCATATTTTTCTGTAGTGGCTGGTAGTATTCTGTAGGGGTCTGTAGGTTTCTGTAGGCACCTACAGTGTTCTGTAGGAGCCCATAGGGTTTTAGTGAGGTTCCGTTGTGTTGCTAAGGGTCTTGTAGAGTGCTGTCGGGTCCTGGAGTATTCTGTAGGGTTCCAGAGGGCCTCATAGGGTTCCATCGAAATCTATAGGGTTCCCTAGGGGCCCATAGGGTCCCGTAGATTTCCGTAGGGACCTGTAGGGTTGTGTAAGTGCTCGCAGGGGTTGGTAGGAGCTTGTAGGTTCCATAAGTTTCCAGAGGGTTGTGTAGGGTTCCGTAGGGGCCTGTGGTGTTCCCTAAGGGCCTGTAGAGTCTCGTACGGTTCCGTAGGGGCCTGTGGTGTTCCCTAGGGGCCTGTAGAGTCTCGTACAGTTCCGTAGGGTCCTGTAGGTTTCCATAAGCGCCCGCAGAGGTCTGAAGGGGCCCGTACTGTTCCATAAGAATCCATAGGGCTCCGTAGAGCTTCGTAGGTTCCCTAGAGGCCTCTGGAGTACCGCAGGAGCCAGTAGTGTTCTGTAGGGGCCCGTAAGGTTCCTTCCATAGGGGCTGGCAGTGTTCCGTAGGGTCCTCTAGGGTTGAGTAAGTGCCCGCAGGAGTCTGTAGGAATCCGTGGGATTCTGTAAGGTTCTGGAGGGTTCTGCAGGGTTCCGTAGGGGCCCGTAGAGTTCCGTAGTGGCTGGTAAAGTTCCCTAGGGCCCTGTACCGTTCCGTAACTGCCTGCAATGGTCTTTAGGCTTCCGTAGGGGCTGGTAGGGTTCCATAAAGTTCCGTGGGTTCCTGCAGAGTTCTGCAAGTGCCCGCAAGGGCCAGTAGGGGCCCACAGTGTTTCTGCCAGGTTCCGTAGAGTTCCGTAGGGGCCATATTTTTCTGTAGTGACTGGTAGTGTTCTGTAGGGGTCTGTAGGTTTCCGTAGGCACCTACAGTGTTCTGTAGGAGCCCATAGGGTTTTAGTGAGGTTCCGTTGTGTTGCTAAGGGTCTTGTAGAGTGCTGTCGGGTCCTGGAGTATTCTGTAGGGTTCCAGAGGGGCTCGTAGGGTTCCGTCGAAATCTGTAGGGTTCCCTAGGGGCCCATAGAGTCCCGTAGATTGCCGTAGGGACCTGTAGGGTTGTGTAAGTGCTCGCAGGGGTTGGTAGGAGCTTGTAGGGTGCCATATGTTTCCAGAGGGTTGTGTAGGGTTCCGTAGGGGCCTGTGGTGTTCCCTAGGGGCCTGTAGAGTCTCGTACGGTTCCGTAGGGGCCTGTGGTGTTCCCTAGGGGCCTGTAGAGTCTCGTACAGTTCCGTAGGGTCCTGTAGGTTTCCATAAGCGCCCGCAGAGGTCTGAAGGGGCCCGTGCTGTTCCGTAAGAATCCATAGGGCTCCATAGAGCTTCGTAGGTTCCCTAGAGGCCTCTGGAGTACCGCAGGAGCCAGTAGTGTTCTGTAGGGGCCCGTAGGGTTCCTTCCATAGGACCTGGCAGTGTTCCGTAGGGTCCTCTAGGGTTGAGTAAGTGCCCGCAGGAGTCTGTAGGAATCCGTGGGATTCTGTAAGGTTCTGCAGGGTTCCGTAGGGGCCCGTAGAGTTCCGTAGTGGCTGGTAAAGTTCCCTAGGGCCCTGTACCGTTCCGTAACTGCCTGCAATGGTCTTTAGGCTTCCGTAAGGGCTGGTAGGGTTCCATAAAGTTCCGTGGGTTCCTGCAGAGTTCTGCAAGTGCCCGCAAGGGCCAGTAGGGGCCCACAGTGTTTCTGCCAGGTTCCGTAGAGTTCCGTAGGGGCCATATTTTTCTGTAGTGACTGGTAGTGTTCTGTAGGGGTCTGTAGGTTTCCGTAGGCGCCTACAGTGTTCTGTAGGAGCCCATAGGGTTTTAGTGAGGTTCCGTTGTGTTGCTAAGGGTCTTGTAGAGTGCTGTCGGGTCCTGGAGTATTCTGTAGGGTTCCAGAGGGCCTCGTAGGGTTCCGTCGAAATCTGTAGGGTTCCCTAGGGGCCCGTAGAGTCCCGTAGATTGCCGTAGGGACCTGTAGGGTTATGTAAGTGCCCGCAGGGGTTGGTAGGAGCTTGTAGGGTGCCATATGTTTCCGGAGGGTTGTGTAGGGTTCCGTAGGGGCCTGTGGTGTTCCCTAAGGGCCTGTAGAGTCTCGTACGGTTCCGTAGGGGCCTGTGGTGTTCCCTAGGGGCCTGTAGAGTCTCGTACAGTTCCGTAGGGTCCTGTAGGTTTCCATAAGCGCCCGCAGAGGTCTGAAGGGGCCCGTACTGTTCCGTAAGAATCCATAGGGCTCCGTAGAGCTTCGTAGGTTCCCTAGAGGCCTCTGGAGTACCGCAGGAGCCAGTAGTGTTCTGTAGGGGCCCGTAAGGTTCCTTCCATAGGAGCTGGCAGTGTTCCGTAGGGTCCTCTAGGGTTGAGTAAGTGCCCGCAGGAGTCTGTAGGAATCCGTGGGATTCTGTAAGGTTCTGCAGGGTTCCGTAGGGGCCCGTAGAGTTCCGTAGTGGCTGGTAAAGTTCCCTAGGGCCCTGTACCGTTCCGTAACTGCCTGCAATGGTCTTTAGGCTTCCGTAAGGGCTGGTAGGGTTCCATAAAGTTCCGTGGGTTCCTGCAGAGTTCTGCAAGTGCCCGCAAGGGCCAGTAGGGGCCCACAGTGTTTCTGCCAGGTTCCGTAGAGTTCCGTAGGGGCCATATTTTTCTGTAGTGACTGGTAGTGTTCTGTAGGGGTCTGTAGGTTTCCGTAGGCGCCTACAGTGTTCTGTAGGAGCCCATAGGGTTTTAGTGAGGTTCCGTTGTGTTGCTAAGGGTCTTGTAGAGTGCTGTCGGGTCCTGGAGTATTCTGTAGGGTTCCAGAGGGCCTCGTAGGGTTCCGTCGAAATCTGTAGGGTTCCCTAGGGGCCCGTAGAGTCCCGTAGATTGCCGTAGGGACCTGTAGGGTTATGTAAGTGCCCGCAGGGGTTGGTAGGAGCTTGTAGGGTGCCATATGTTTCCGGAGGGTTGTGTAGGGTTCCGTAGGGGCCTGTGGTGTTCCCTAAGGGCCTGTAGAGTCTCGTACGGTTCCGTAGGGGCCTGTGGTGTTCCCTAGGGGCCTGTAGAGTCTCGTACAGTTCCGTAGGGTCCTGTAGGTTTCCATAAGCGCCCGCAGAGGTCTGAAGGGGCCCGTACTGTTCCGTAAGAATCCATAGGGCTCCGTAGAGCTTCGTAGGTTCCCTAGAGGCCTCTGGAGTACCGCAGGAGCCAGTAGTGTTCTGTAGGGGCCCGTAAGGTTCCTTCCATAGGAGCTGGCAGTGTTCCGTAGGGTCCTCTAGGGTTGAGTAAGTGCCCGCAGGAGTCTGTAGGAATCCGTGGGATTCTGTAAGGTTCTGCAGGGTTCCCTAGGGGCCCGTAGAGTTCCATAGTGGCTGGTAAAGTTCCCTAGGGCCCTGTACCGTTCCGTAACTGCCTGCAATGGTCTTTAGGCTTCCGTAAGGGCTGGTAGGGTTCCATAAAGTTCCGTGGGTTCCTGCAGAGTTCTGCAAGTGCCCGCAAGGGCCAGTAGGGGCCCACAGTGTTTCTGCCAGGTTCCGTAGAGTTCCGTAGGGGCCATATTTTTCTGTAGTGACTGGTAGTATTCTGTAGGGGTCTGTAGGTTTCCGTAGGCGCCTACAGTGTTCTGTAGGAGCCCATAGGGTTTTAGTGAGGTTCCGTTGTGTTGCTAAGGGTCTTGTAGAGTGCTGTCGGGTCCTGGAGTATTCTGTAGGGTTCCAGAGGGCCTCGTAGGGTTCCGTCGAAATCTGTAGGGTTCCCTAGGGGCCCGTAGAGTCCCGTAGATTTCCGTAGGGACCTGTAGGGTTATGTAAGTGCCCGCAGGGGTTGGTAGGAGCTTGTAGGGTGCCATATGTTTCCGGAGGGTTGTGTAGGGTTCCGTAGGGGCCTATGGTGTTCCCTAGGGGCCTGTAGAGTCTCGTACAGTTCTGTAGGGTCCTGTAGGTTTCCATAAGCGCCCGCAGAGGTCTGAAGGGGCCCATACTGTTCCGTAAGGATCCATAGGGTTCCGTAGAGCTTCGTAGGTTCCCTAGAGGCCTCTGGAGTACGGCAGGAGCCAGTAGTGTTCCGTAGGGTCCTCTAGGGTTGAGTAAGTGCCCGCAGGAGTCTGTAGGAATCCGTGGGATTCTGTAAGGTTCTGGAGGGTTCTGCAGGGTTCCGTAGGGGCCCGTAGAGTTCCATAGTGGCTGGTAAAGTTCCCTAGGGCCCTGTACCGTTCCGTAACTGCCTGCAAGGGTCTTTAGGCTTCCGTAGGGGCTGGCAGGGTTCCATAAAGTTCCGTGGGTTCCTGCAGAGTTCTGCAAGTGCCCGCAAGGGCCTGTAGGGGCCCACAGTGTTTCTGCCAGGTTCCGTAGGGGCCATATTTTTCTGTAGTGGCTGGTAGTATTCTGTAGGGGTCTGTAGGTTTCCGTAGGCACCTACAGTGTTCTGTAGGAGCCCATAGGGTTTTAGTGAGGTTCCGTTGTGTTGCTAAGGGTCTTGTAGAGTGCTGTCGGGTCCTGGAGTATTCTGTAGGGTTCCAGAGGGGCTGGTAGGGTTCCGTCGAAATCTGTAGGGTTCCCTAGGGGCCCATAGAGTCCCGTAGATTGCCGTAGGGACCTGTAGGGTTGTGTAAGTGCTCGCAGGGGTTGGTAGGAGCTTGTAGGGTGCCATAAGTTTCCAGAGGGTTGTGTAGGGTTCCGTAGGGGCCTGTGGTGTTCCCTAAGGGCCTGTAGAGTCTCGTACGGTTCCGTAGGGGCCTGTGGTGTTCCCTAGGGGCCTGTAGAGTCTCGTACAGTTCCGTAGGGTCCTGTAGGTTTCCATAAGCGCCCGCAGAGGTCTGAAGGGGCCCGTACTGTTCCATAAGAATCCATAGGGTTCCGTAGAGCTTCGTAGGTTCCCTAGAGGCCTCTGGAGTACCACAGGAGCCAGTAGTGTTCTGTAGGGGCCCGTAAGGTTCCTTCCATAGGGGCTGGCAGTGTTCCGTAGGGTCCTCTAGGGTTGAGTAAGTGCCCGCAGGAGTCTGTAGGAATCCGTGGGATTCTGTAAGGTTCTGCAGGGTTCTGCAGGGTTCCGTAGGGGCCCGTAGAGTTCCGTAGTGGCTGGTAAAGTTCCCTAGGGCCCTGTACCGTTCCGTAACTGCCTGCAATGGTCTTTAGGCTTCCGTAGGGGCTGGTAGGGTTCCATAAAGTTCCGTGGGTTCCTGCAGAGTTCTGCAAGTGCCCGCAAGGGCCTGTAGGGGCCCACAGTGTTTCTGCCAGGTTCCGTAGAGTTCCGTAGGGGCCATATTTTTCTGTAGTGACTGGTAGTGTTCTGTAGGGGTCTGTAGGTTTCCGTAGGCACCTACAGTGTTCTGTAGGAGCCCATAGGGTTTTAGTGAGGTTCCGTTGTGTTGCTAAGGGTCTTGTAGAGTGCTGTCGGGTCCTGGAGTATTCTGTAGGGTTCCAGAGGGGCTCGTAGGGTTCCGTCGAAATCTGTAGGGTTCCCTAGGGGCCCATAGAGTCCCGTAGATTGCCGTAGGGACCTGTAGGGTTGTGTAAGTGCTCGCAGGGGTTGGTAGGAGCTTGTAGGGTGCCATAAGTTTCCAGAGGGTTGTGTAGGGTTCCGTAGGGGCCTCTGGTGTTCCCTAGGGGCCTGTAGAGTCTCGTACGGTTCCGTAGGGGCCTGTGGTGTTCCCTAGGGGCCTGTAGAGTCTCGTACAGTTCCGTAGGGTCCTGTAGGTTTCCATAAGCGCCCGCAGAGGTCTGAAGGGGCCCGTGCTGTTCCGTAAGAATCCATAGGGCTCCATAGAGCTTCGTAGGTTCCCTAGAGGCCTCTGGAGTACCGCAGGAGCCAGTAGTGTTCTGTAGGGGCCCGTAGGGTTCCTTCCATAGGACCTGGCAGTGTTCTCTAGGGTTGAGTAAGTGCCCGCAGGAGTCTGTAGGAATCCGTGGGATTCTGTAAGGTTCTGCAGGGTTCCCTAGGGGCCCGTAGAGTTCCGTAGTGGCTGGTAAAGTTCCCTAGGGCCCTGTACCGTTCCGTAACTGCCTGCAATGGTCTTTAGGCTTCCGTAAGGGCTGGTAGGGTTCCATAAAGTTCCGTGGGTTCCTGCAGAGTTCTGCAAGTGCCCGCAAGGGCCAGTAGGGGCCCACAGTGTTTCTGCCAGGTTCCGTAGAGTTCCGTAGGGGCCATATTTTTCTGTAGTGACTGGTAGTGTTCTGTAGGGGTCTGTAGGTTTCCGTAGGCGCCTACAGTGTTCTGTAGGAGCCCATAGGGTTTTAGTGAGGTTCCGTTGTGTTGCTAAGGGTCTTGTAGAGTGCTGTCGGGTCCTGGAGTATTCTGTAGGGTTCCAGAGGGCCTCGTAGGGTTCCGTCGAAATCTGTAGGGTTCCCTAGGGGCCCGTAGAGTCCCGTAGATTGCCGTAGGGACCTGTAGGGTTATGTAAGTGCCCGCAGGGGTTGGTAGGAGCTTGTAGGGTGCCATATGTTTCCGGAGGGTTGTGTAGGGTTCCGTAGGGGCCTGTGGTGTTCCCTAAGGGCCTGTAGAGTCTCGTACGGTTCCGTAGGGGCCTGTGGTGTTCCCTAGGGGCCTGTAGAGTCTCGTACAGTTCCGTAGGGTCCTGTAGGTTTCCATAAGCGCCCGCAGAGGTCTGAAGGGGCCCGTACTGTTCCGTAAGAATCCATAGGGCTCCGTAGAGCTTCGTAGGTTCCCTAGAGGCCTCTGGAGTACCGCAGGAGCCAGTAGTGTTCTGTAGGGGCCCGTAAGGTTCCTTCCATAGGAGCTGGCAGTGTTCCGTAGGGTCCTCTAGGGTTGAGTAAGTGCCCGCAGGAGTCTGTAGGAATCCGTGGGATTCTGTAAGGTTCTGCAGGGTTCCCTAGGGGCCCGTAGAGTTCCATAGTGGCTGGTAAAGTTCCCTAGGGCCCTGTACCGTTCCGTAACTGCCTGCAATGGTCTTTAGGCTTCCGTAAGGGCTGGTAGGGTTCCATAAAGTTCCGTGGGTTCCTGCAGAGTTCTGCAAGTGCCCGCAAGGGCCAGTAGGGGCCCACAGTGTTTCTGCCAGGTTCCGTAGAGTTCCGTAGGGGCCATATTTTTCTGTAGTGACTGGTAGTGTTCTGTAGGGGTCTGTAGGTTTCCGTAGGCGCCTACAGTGTTCTGTAGGAGCCCATAGGGTTTTAGTGAGGTTCCGTTGTGTTGCTAAGGGTCTTGTAGAGTGCTGTCGGGTCCTGGAGTATTCTGTAGGGTTCCAGAGGGCCTCGTAGGGTTCCGTCGAAATCTGTAGGGTTCCCTAGGGGCCCGTAGAGTCCCGTAGATTTCCGTAGGGACCTGTAGGGTTATGTAAGTGCCCGCAGGGGTTGGTAGGAGCTTGTAGGGTGCCATATGTTTCCGGAGGGTTGTGTAGGGTTCCGTAGGGGCCTGTGGTGTTCCCTAAGGGCCTGTAGAGTCTCGTACGGTTCCGTAGGGGCCTGTGGTGTTCCCTAGGGGCCTGTAGAGTCTCGTACAGTTCCGTAGGGTCCTGTAGGTTTCCATAAGCGCCCGCAGAGGTCTGAAGGGGCCCGTACTGTGCCGTAAGAATCCATAGGGCTCCGTAGAGCTTCGTAGGTTCCCTAGAGGCCTCTGGAGTACCGCAGGAGCCAGTAGTGTTCTGTAGGGGCCCGTAAGGTTCCTTCCATAGGAGCTGGCAGTGTTCCGTAGGGTCCTCTAGGGTTGAGTAAGTGCCCGCAGGAGTCTGTAGGAATCCGTGGGATTCTGTAAGGTTCTGCAGGGTTCCCTAGGGGCCCGTAGAGTTCCGTAGTGGCTGGTAAAGTTCCCTAGGGCCCTGTACCGTTCCGTAACTGCCTGCAATGGTCTTTAGGCTTCCGTAAGGGCTGGTAGGGTTCCATAAAGTTCCGTGGGTTCCTGCAGAGTTCTGCAAGTGCCCGCAAGGGCCAGTAGGGGCCCACAGTGTTTCTGCCAGGTTCCGTAGACTTCCGTAGGGGCCATATTTTTCTGTAGTGGCTGGTAGTATTCTGTAGGGGTCTGTAGGTTTCCGTAGGCACCTGCAGTGTTCTGTAGGAGCCCATAGGGTTTTAGTGAGGTTCCGTTGTGTTGCTAAGGGTCTTGTAGAGTGCTGTCGGGTCCTGGAGTATTCTGTAGGGTTCCAGAGGGCCTCGTAGGGTTCCGTCGAAATCTGTAGGGTTCCCTAGGGGCCCGTAGAGTCCCGTAGATTTCCGTAGGGACCTGTAGGGTTATGTAAGTGCCCGCAGGGGTTGGTAGGAGCTTGTAGGGTGCCATATGTTTCCGGAGGGTTGTGTAGGGTTCCGTAGGGGCCTGTGGTGTTCCCTAGGGGCCTGTAGAGTCTCGTACAGTTCCGTAGGGTCCTGTAGGTTTCCATAAGCGCCCGCAGAGGTCTGAAGGGGCCCATACTGTTCCGTAAGGATCCATAGGGTTCCGTAGAGCTTCGTAGGTTCCCTAGAGGCCTGTGGAGTACCGCAGGAGCCAGTAGTGTTCCGTAAGGTCCTCTAGGGTTGAGTAAGTGCCCGCAGGAGTCTGTAGGAATCCGTGGGATTCTGTAAGGTTCTGGAGGGTTCTGCAGGGTTCTGTAGGGGCCCGTAGAGTTCCGTAGTGGCTGGTAAAGTTCCGTAGGGCCCTGTGGGGTTCTGTATGGACCTGTAGGGTTCCATAGGGGCCTGCAGTGTTCTGTAAGTGCCCGTAGGTGTCTGTACGGGTCTGTAGGGTTCCGTAGGCACCTACAGTGTTCTGTAGGAGCCCATAGGGTTTTAGTGAGGTTCCGTTGTGTTGCTAAGGGTCTTGTAGAGTGCTGTCGGGTCCTGGAGTATTCTGTAGGGTTCCAGAGGGGCTCATAGGGTTCCGTCGAAATCTGTAGGGTTCCCTAGGGGCCCATAGAGTCCCGTAGATTGCCGTAGGGGCCTGTAGGGTTGTGTAAGTGCCCGCAGGGGTTGGTAGGAGCTTGTAGGGTGCCATATGTTTCCGGAGGGTTGTGTAGGGTTCCGTAGGGGCCTGTGGTGTTCCCTAAGGGCCTGTAGAGTCTCGTACGGTTCCGTAGGGGCCTGTGGTGTTCCCTAGGGGCCTGTAGAGTCTCGTACAGTTCCGTAGGGTCCTGTAGGTTTCCATAAGCGCCCGCAGAGGTCTGAAGGGGCCCGTACTGTGCCGTAAGAATCCATAGGGCTCCGTAGAGCTTCGTAGGTTCCCTAGAGGCCTCTGGAGTACCGCAGGAGCCAGTAGTGTTCTGTAGGGGCCCGTAAGGTTCCTTCCATAGGAGCTGGCAGTGTTCCGTAGGGTCCTCTAGGGTTGAGTAAGTGCCCGCAGGAGTCTGTAGGAATCCGTGGGATTCTGTAAGGTTCTGCAGGGTTCCGTAGGGGCCCGTAGAGTTCCGTAGTGGCTGGTAAAGTTCCCTAGGGCCCTGTACCGTTCCGTAACTGCCTGCAATGGTCTTTAGGCTTCCGTAAGGGCTGGTAGGGTTCCATAAAGTTCCGTGGGTTCCTGCAGAGTTCTGCAAGTGCCCGCAAGGGCCAGTAGGGGCCCACAGTGTTTCTGCCAGGTTCCGTAGACTTCCGTAGGGGCCATATTTTTCTGTAGTGGCTGGTAGTATTCTGTAGGGGTCTGTAGGTTTCCGTAGGCACCTGCAGTGTTCTGTAGGAGCCCATAGGGTTTTAGTGAGGTTCCGTTGTGTTGCTAAGGGTCTTGTAGAGTGCTGTCGGGTCCTGGAGTATTCTGTAGGGTTCCAGAGGGGCTCGTAGGGTTCCGTCGAAATCTGTAGGGTTCCCTAGGGGCCCGTAGAGTCCCGTAGATTTCCGTAGGGACCTGTAGGGTTATGTAAGTGCCCGCAGGGGTTGGTAGGAGCTTGTAGGGTGCCATATGTTTCCGGAGGGTTGTGTAGGGTTCCGTAGGGGCCTGTGGTGTTCCCTAGGGGCCTGTAGAGTCTCGTACAGTTCCGTAGGGTCCTGTAGGTTTCCATAAGCGCCCGCAGAGGTCTGAAGGGGCCCATACTGTTCCGTAAGGATCCATAGGGTTCCGTAGAGCTTCGTAGGTTCCCTAGAGGCCTCTGGAGTACCGCAGGAGCCAGTAGTGTTCCGTAAGGTCCTCTAGGGTTGAGTAAGTGCCCGCAGGAGTCTGTAGGAATCCGTGGGATTCTGTAAGGTTCTGGAGGGTTCTGCAGGGTTCTGTAGGGGCCCGTAGAGTTCCGTAGTGGCTGGTAAAGTTCCGTAGGGCCCTGTGGGGTTCTGTATGGACCTGTAGGGTTCCATAGGGGCCTGCAGTGTTCTGTAAGTGCCCGTAGGTGTCTGTACGGGTCTGTAGGGTTCCGTAGGCACCTACAGTGTTCTGTAGGAGCCCATAGGGTTTTAGTGAGGTTCCGTTGTGTTGCTAAGGGTCTTGTAGAGTGCTGTCGGGTCCTGGAGTATTCTGTAGGGTTCCAGAGGGGCTCATAGGGTTCCGTCGAAATCTGTAGGGTTCCCTAGGGGCCCGTAGAGTCCCATAGATTTCCGTAGGGGCCTGTAGGGTTGTGTAAGTGCCCGCAGGGGTTGGTAGGAGCTTGTAGGGTGCCATATGTTTCCGGAGGGTTGTGTAGGGTTCCGTAGGGGCCTGTGGTGTTCCCTAGGGGCCTGTAGAGTCTCGTACAGTTCCGTAGGGTCCTGTAGGTTTCCAATATCGCCCGCAGAGGTCTGAAGGGGCCCGTACTGTGCCGTAAGGATCCATAGGGTTCCGTAGAGCTTCGTAGGTTCCCTAGAGGCCTCTGGAGTACCGCAGGAGCCAGTAGTGTTCTGTAGGGGCCCGTAGGGTTCCTTCCATAGGAGCTGGCAGTGTTCCGTAGGGTCCTCTAGGGTTGAGTAAGTGCCTGCAGGAGTCTGTAGGAATCCGTGGGATTCTGTAAGGTTCTGCAGGGTTCCGTAGGGGCCCGTAGAGTTCCGTAGTGGCTGGTAAAGTTCCCTAGGGCCCTGTACCGTTCCGTAACTGCCTGCAAGGGTCTTTAGGCTTCCGTAGGGGCTGGTAGGGTTCCATAAAGTTCCGTGGGTTCCTGCAGAGTTCTGCAAGTGCCCGCAAGGGCCTGTAGGGGCCCACAGTGTTTCTGCCAGGTTCCGTAGTGTTCCGTAGGGGCCATATTTTTCTGTAGTGACTGGTAGTGTTCTGTAGGGGTCTGTAGGTTTCCGTAGGCACCTACAGTGTTCTGTAGGAGCCCATAGGGTTTTAGTGAGGTTCCGTTGTGTTGCTAAGGGTCTTGTAGAGTGCTGTCGGGTCCTGGAGTATTCTGTAGGGTTCCAGAGGGCCTCGTAGGGTTCCGTCGAAATCTGTAGGGTTCCCTAGGGGCCCGTAGAGTCCCGTAGATTTCCGTAGGGACCTGTAGGGTTATGTAAGTGCCCGCAGGGGTTGGTAGGAGCTTGTAGGGTGCCATATGTTTCCGGAGGGTTGTGTAGGGTTCCGTAGGGGCCTGTGGTGTTCCCTAGGGGCCTGTAGAGTCTCGTACAGTTTCGGTAGGGTCCTGTAGGTTTCCATAAGCGCCCGCAGAGGTCTGAAGGGGCCCATACTGTTCCGTAAGGATCCATAGGGTTCCGTAGAGCTTCGTAGGTTCCCTAGAGGCCTCTGGAGTACCGCAGGAGCCAGTAGTGTTCCGTAGGGTCCTCTAGGGTTGAGTAAGTGCCCGCAGGAGTCTGTAGGAATCCGTGGGATTCTGTAAGGTTCTGGAGGGTTCTGCAGGGTTCCGTAGGGGCCCGTAGAGTTCCATAGTGGCTGGTAAAGTTCCCTAGGGCCCTGTACCGTTCCGTAACTGCCTGCAAGGGTCTTTAGGCTTCCGTAGGGGCTGGCAGGGTTCCATAAAGTTCCGTGGGTTCCTGCAGAGTTCTGCAAGTGCCCGCAAGGGCCTGTAGGGGCCCACAGTGTTTCTGCCAGGTTCCGTAGGGGCCATATTTTTCTGTAGTGGCTGGTAGTATTCTGTAGGGGTCTGTAGGTTTCCGTAGGCACCTACAGTGTTCTGTAGGAGCCCATAGGGTTTTAGTGAGGTTCCGTTGTGTTGCTAAGGGTCTTGTAGAGTGCTGTCGGGTCCTGGAGTATTCTGTAGGGTTCCAGAGGGGCTCGTAGGGTTCCGTCGAAATCTGTAGGGTTCCCTAGGGGCCCATAGAGTCCCGTAGATTGCCGTAGGGACCTGTAGGGTTGTGTAAGTGCTCGCAGGGGTTGGTAGGAGCTTGTAGGGTGCCATAAGTTTCCAGAGGGTTGTGTAGGGTTCCGTAGGGGCCTGTGGTGTTCCCTAGGGGCCTGTAGAGTCTCGTACGGTTCCGTAGGGGCCTGTGGTGTTCCCTAGGGGCCTGTAGAGTCTCGTACAGTTCCGTAGGGTCCTGTAGGTTTCCATAAGCGCCCGCAGAGGTCTGAAGGGGCCCGTGCTGTTCCGTAAGAATCCATAGGGCTCCATAGAGCTTCGTAGGTTCCCTAGAGGCCTCTGGAGTACCGCAGGAGCCAGTAGTGTTCTGTAGGGGCCCGTAGGGTTCCTTCCATAGGACCTGGCAGTGTTCCGTAGGGTCCTCTAGGGTTGAGTAAGTGCCCGCAGGAGTCTGTAGGAATCCGTGGGATTCTGTAAGGTTCTGCAGGGTTCCGTAGGGGCCCGTAGAGTTCCGTAGTGGCTGGTAAAGTTCCCTAGGGCCCTGTACCGTTCCGTAACTGCCTGCAATGGTCTTTAGGCTTCCGTAAGGGCTGGTAGGGTTCCATAAAGTTCCGTGGGTTCCTGCAGAGTTCTGCAAGTGCCCGCAAGGGCCTGTAGGGGCCCACAGTGTTTCTGCCAGGTTCCGTAGACTTCCGTAGGGGCCATATTTTTCTGTAGTGGCTGGTAATATTCTGTAGGGGTCTGTAGGTTTCCGTAGGCACCTGCAGTGTTCTGTAGGAGCCCATAGGGTTTTAGTGAGGTTCCGTTGTGTTGCTAAGGGTCTTGTAGAGTGCTGTCGGGTCCTGGAGTATTCTGTAGGGTTCCAGAGGGCCTCGTAGGGTTCCGTCGAAATCTGTAGGGTTCCCTAGGGGCCCGTAGAGTCCCGTAGATTTCCGTAGGGACCTGTAGGGTTATGTAAGTGCCTGCAGGGGTTGGTAGGAGCTTGTAGGGTGCCATATGTTTCCGGAGGGTTGTGTAGGGTTCCGTAGGGGCCTGTGGTGTTCCCTAGGGGCCTGTAGAGTCTCGTACAGTTCCGTAGGGTCCTGTAGGTTTCCATAAGCGCCCGCAGAGGTCTGAAGGGGCCCATACTGTTCCGTAAGGATCCATAGGGTTCCGTAGAGCTTCGTAGGTTCCCTAGAGGCCTGTGGAGTACCGTAGGAGCCAGTAGTGTTCCGTAGGGTCCTCTAGGGTTGAGTAAGTGCCCGCAGGAGTCTGTAGGAATCCGTGGGATTCTGTAAGGTTCTGGAGGGTTCTGCAGGGTTCTGTAGGGGCCCGTAGAGTTCCGTAGTGGCTGGTAAAGTTCTGTAGGGCCCTGTGGGGTTCTGTATGGACCTGTAGGGTTCCATAGGGGCCTGCAGTGTTCTGTAAGTGCCCGTAGGTGTCTGTACGGGTCTGTAGGGTTCCGTAGGCACCTACAGTGTTCTGTAGGAGCCCATAGGGTTTTAGTGAGGTTCCGTTGTGTTGCTAAGGGTCTTGTAGAGTTCTGTCAGGACCTGGAGTATTCTGTAGGGTTCCAGAGGGCCTTGTAGGGTTCCGTCGAAATCTGTAGGGTTCCCTAGGGGCCCGTAGAGTCCCATAGATTTCCGTAGGGGCCTGTAGGGTTGTGTAAGTGCCCGCAGGGGTTGGTAGGAGCTTGTAGGGTGCCATATGTTTCCGGAGGGTTGTGTAGGGTTCCGTAGGGGCCTGTGGTGTTCCCTAGGGGCCAGTAGAGTCTCGTACAGTTCCGTAGGGTCCTGTAGGTTTCCAATATCGCCCGCAGAGGTCTGAAGGGGCCCGTACTGTGCCGTAAGGATCCATAGGGTTCCGTAGAGCTTCGTAGGTTCCCTAGAGGCCTCTGGAGTACCGCAGGAGCTGGCAGTGTTCCGTAGGGTCCTCTAGGGTTGAGTAAGTGCCCGCAGGAGTCTGTAGGAATCCGTGGGATTCTGTAAGGTTCTGGAGGGTTCTGCAGGGTTCCGTAGGGGCCCGTAGAGTTCCGTAGTGGCTGGTAAAGTTCCGTAGGGCCCTGTGGGGTTCTGTATGGACCTTTAGGGTTCCATAGGGGCATGCAGTGTTCTGTAAGTGCCCGTAGGTGTCTGTACGGGTCTGTAGGGTTCCGTAGGCACCTACAGTGTTCTGTAGGAGCCCATAGGGTTTTAGTGAGGTTCCGTTGTGTTGCTAAGGGTCTTGTAGAGTTCTGTCGGGTCCTGGAGTATTCTGTAGGGTTCCAGAGGGCCTTGTAGGGTTCCGTCGAAATCTGAAGGGTTCCCTAGGGGCCCGTAGAGTCCCACAGATTTCCGTAGGGGCCTGTAGGGTTGTTTAAGTGCCCGCAGAAGTCTGTAGGAGTCTGTGGGATTCTGTCAGATTCCGGAGGGTTCTGCAGAGTTCCGTAGGGACCCGTAGAGTTCCATAGTGGCTGGTAAAGTTCCCTAGGGCCCTGTGGGGTTCTGTATGGACCTGTAGGGTTCCGTAGGGGCCTGCAGTGTTCTGTAAGTGCCCGTAGGTGTCTGTACGGGTCTGTAGGGTTCCGTAGGCACCTGCAGTGTTCTGTAGGAGCCCATAGGGTTTTAGTGAGGTTCCGTTGTGTTGCTAAGGGTCTTGTAGAGTGCTGTCGGGTCCTGGAGTATTCTGTAGGGTTCCAGAGGGGCTGGTAGGGTTCCGTTGAAATCTGTAGGGTTCCCTAGGGGCCCATAGAGTCCCATAGATTTCCGTAGGGGCCTGTAGGTTTGTGTAAGTGCCCGCAGGGGTTGGTAGGAGCTTGTAGGGTGCCATATGTTTCCGGAGGGTTGTGTAGGGTTCCGTAGGGGCCTGTGGTGTTCCCTAGGGGCCTGTAGAGTCTCGTACAGTTCCGTAGGGTCCTGTAGGTTTCCATAAGCGCCCGCAGAGGTCTGAAGGGGCCCGTACTGTGCCGTAAGGATCCATAGGGTTCCGTAGAGCTTCGTAGGTTCCCTAGAGGCCTCTGGAGTACCGCAGGAGCCAGTAGTGTTCTGTAGGGGCCCGTAGGGTTCCTTCCATAGGAGCTGGCAGTGTTCCGTAGGGTCCTCTAGGGTTGAGTAAGTGCCCGCAGGAGTCTGTAGGAATCCGTGGGATTCTGTAAGGTTCTGGAGGGTTCTGCAGGGTTCCGTAGGGGCCCGTAGAGTTCCGTAGTGGCTGGTAAAGTTCCCTAGGGCCCTGTACCGTTCCGTAACTGCCTGCAATGGTCTTTAGGCTTCCGTAGGGGCTGGTAGGGTTCCATAAAGTTCCGTGGGTTCCTGCAGAGTTCTGCAAGTGCCCGCAAGGGCCTGTAGGGGCCCACAGTGTTTCTGCCAGGTTCCGTAGAGTTCCGTAGGGGCCATATTTTTCTGTAGTGACTGGTAGTGTTCTGTAGGGGTCTGTAGGTTTCCGTAGGCGCCTACAGTGTTCTGTAGGAGCCCATAGGGTTTTAGTGAGGTTCCGTTGTGTTGCTAAGGGTCTTGTAGAGTGCTGTCGGGTCCTGGAGTATTCTGTAGGGTTCCAGAGGGGCTCGTAGGGTTCCGTCGAAATCTGTAGGGTTCCCTAGGGGCCCATAGAGTCCCGTAGATTGCCGTAGGGACCTGTAGGGTTGTGTAAGTGCTCGCAGGGGTTGGTAGGAGCTTGTAGGGTGCCATAAGTTTCCAGAGGGTTGTGTAGGGTTCCGTAGGGGCCTCTGGTGTTCCCTAGGGGCCTGTAGAGTCTCGTACGGTTCCGTAGGGGCCTGTGGTGTTCCCTAGGGGCCTGTAGAGTCTCGTACAGTTCCGTAGGGTCCTGTAGGTTTCCATAAGCGCCCGCAGAGGTCTGAAGGGGCCCGTGCTGTTCCGTAAGAATCCATAGGGCTCCATAGAGCTTCGTAGGTTCCCTAGAGGCCTCTGGAGTACCGCAGGAGCCAGTAGTGTTCTGTAGGGGCCCGTAGGGTTCCTTCCATAGGACCTGGCAGTGTTCCGTAGGGTCCTCTAGGGTTGAGTAAGTGCCCGCAGGAGTCTGTAGGAATCCGTGGGATTCTGTAAGGTTCTGCAGGGTTCCCTAGGGGCCCGTAGAGTTCCGTAGTGGCTGGTAAAGTTCCCTAGGGCCCTGTACCGTTCCGTAACTGCCTGCAATGGTCTTTAGGCTTCCGTAAGGGCTGGTAGGGTTCCATAAAGTTCCGTGGGTTCCTGCAGAGTTCTGCAAGTGCCCGCAAGGGCCAGTAGGGGCCCACAGTGTTTCTGCCAGGTTCCGTAGAGTTCCGTAGGGGCCATATTTTTCTGTAGTGACTGGTAGTGTTCTGTAGGGGTCTGTAGGTTTCCGTAGGCGCCTACAGTGTTCTGTAGGAGCCCATAGGGTTTTAGTGAGGTTCCGTTGTGTTGCTAAGGGTCTTGTAGAGTGCTGTCGGGTCCTGGAGTATTCTGTAGGGTTCCAGAGGGCCTCGTAGGGTTCCGTCGAAATCTGTAGGCTTCCCTAGGGGCCCATAGAGTCCCGTAGATTTCCGTAGGGGCCTGTAGGTTTGTGTAAGTGCCCGCAGGGGTTGGTAGGAGCTTGTAGGGTGCCATATGTTTCCGGAGGGTTGTGTAGGGTTCCGTAGGGGCCTGTGGTGTTCCCTAGGGGCCTGTAGAGTCTCGTACAGTTCCGTAGGGTCCTGTAGGTTTCCATAAGCGCCCGCAGAGGTCTGAAGGGGCCCGTACTGTGCCGTAAGGATCCATAGGGTTCCGTAGAGCTTCGTAGGTTCCCTAGAGGCCTCTGGAGTACCGCAGGAGCCAGTAGTGTTCTGTAGGGGCCCGTAGGGTTCCTTCCATAGGAGCTGGCAGTGTTCCGTAGGGTCCTCTAGGGTTGAGTAAGTGCCCGCAGGAGTCTGTAGGAATCCGTGGGATTCTGTAAGGTTCTGGAGGGTTCTGCAGGGTTCCGTAGGGGCCCGTAGAGTTCCGTAGTGGCTGGTAAAGTTCCCTAGGGCCCTGTACCGTTCCGTAACTGCCTGCAATGGTCTTTAGGCTTCCGTAGGGGCTGGTAGGGTTCCATAAAGTTCCGTGGGTTCCTGCAGAGTTCTGCAAGTGCCCGCAAGGGCCAGTAGGGGCCCACAGTGTTTCTGCCAGGTTCCGTAGAGTTCCGTAGGGGCCATATTTTTCTGTAGTGACTGGTAGTGTTCTGTAGGGGTCTGTAGGTTTCCGTAGGCGCCTACAGTGTTCTGTAGGAGCCCATAGGGTTTTAGTGAGGTTCCGTTGTGTTGCTAAGGGTCTTGTAGAGTGCTGTCGGGTCCTGGAGTATTCTGTAGGGTTCCAGAGGGCCTCGTAGGGTTCCGTCGAAATCTGTAGGGTTCCCTAGGGGCCCGTAGAGTCCCATAGATTTCCGTAGGGACCTGTAGGGTTATGTAAGTGCCCGCAGGGGTTGGTAGGAGCTTGTAGGGTGCCATATGTTTCCGGAGGGTTGTGTAGGGTTCCGTAGGGGCCTGTGGTGTTCCCTAGGGGCCTGTAGAGTCTCGTACAGTTCCGTAGGGTCCTGTAGGTTTCCATAAGCGCCCGCAGAGGTCTGAAGGGGCCCATACTGTTCCGTAAGGATCCATAGGGTTCCGTAGAGCTTCGTAGGTTCCCTAGAGGCCTGTGGAGTACCGCAGGAGCCAGTAGTGTTCCGTAGGGTCCTCTAGGGTTGAGTAAGTGCCCGCAGGAGTCTGTAGGAATCCGTGGGATTCTGTAAGGTTCTGGAGGGTTCTGCAGGGTTCCGTAGGGGCCCGTAGAGTTCCGTAGTGGCTGGTAAAGTTCCGTAGGGCCCTGTGGGGTTCTGTATGGACCTGTAGGGTTCCATAGGGGCCTGCAGTGTTCTGTAAGTGCCCGTAGGTGTCTGTACGGGTCTGTAGGGTTCCGTAGGCACCTACAGTGTTCTGTAGGAGCCCATAGGGTTTTAGTGAGGTTCCGTTGTGTTGCTAAGGGTCTTGTAGAGTGCTGTCGGGTCCTGGAGTATTCTGTAGGGTTCCAGAGGGGCTCGTAGGGTTCCGTCGAAATCTGTAGGGTTCCCTAGGGGCCCATAGAGTCCCGTAGATTGCCGTAGGGACCTGTAGGGTTGTGTAAGTGCTCGCAGGGGTTGGTAGGAGCTTGTAGGGTGCCATAAGTTTCCAGAGGGTTGTGTAGGGTTCCGTAGGGGCCTGTGGTGTTCCCTAGGGGCCTGTAGAGTCTCGTACAGTTCCGTAGGGTCCTGTAGGTTTCCATAAGCGCCCGCAGAGGTCTGAAGGGGCCCATACTGTTCCGTAAGGATCCATAGGGTTCCGTAGAGCTTCGTAGGTTCCCTAGAGGCCTCTGGAGTACCGCAGGAGCTGGCAGTGTTCCGTAGGGTCCTCTAGGGTTGAGTAAGTGCCCGCAGGAGTCTGTAGGAATCCGTGGGATTCTGTAAGGTTCTGGAGGGTTCTGCAGGGTTCCGTAGGGGCCCGTAGAGTTCCGTAGTGGCTGGTAAAGTTCCGTAGGGCCCTGTGGGGTTCTGTATGGACCTGTAGGGTTCCATAGGGGCATGCAGTGTTCTGTAAGTGCCCGTAGGTGTCTGTACGGGTCTGTAGGGTTCCGTAGGCACCTACAGTGTTCTGTAGGAGCCCATAGGGTTTTAGTGAGGTTCCGTTGTGTTGCTAAGGGTCTTGTAGAGTGCTGTCGGGTCCTGGAGTATTCTGTAGGGTTCCAGAGGGCCTTGTAGGGTTCCGTCGAAATCTGAAGGGTTCCCTAGGGGCCCGTAGAGTCCCACAGATTTCCGTAGGGGCCTGTAGGGTTGTTTAAGTGCCCGCAGAAGTCTGTAGGAGTATGTGGGATTCTGTCAGATTCCGGAGGGTTCTGCAGGGTTCCGTAGGGACCCGTAGAGTTCCATAGTGGCTGGTAAAGTTCCGTAGGGCCCTGTGGGGTTCTGTATGGACCTGTAGGGTTCCGTAGGGGCCTGCAGTGTTCTGTAAGTGCCCGTAGGTGTCTGTACGGGTCTGTAGGGTTCCGTAGGCACCTGCAGTGTTCTGTAGGAGCCCATAGGGTTTTAGTGAGGTTCCGTTGTGTTGCTAAGGGTCTTGTAGAGTGCTGTCGGGTCCTGGAGTATTCTGTAGGGTTCCAGAGGGGCTGGTAGGGTTCCGTTGAAATCTGTAGGGTTCCCTAGGGGCCCATAGAGTCCCGTAGATTTCCGTAGGGGCCTGTAGGTTTGTGTAAGTGCCCGCAGGGGTTGGTAGGAGCTTGTAGGGTGCCATATGTTTCCGGAGGGTTGTGTAGGGTTCCGTAGGGGCCTGTGGTGTTCCCTAGGGGCCTGTAGAGTCTCGTACAGTTCCGTAGGGTCCTGTAGGTTTCCATAAGCGCCCGCAGAGGTCTGAAGGGGCCCGTACTGTGCCGTAAGGATCCATAGGGTTCCGTAGAGCTTCGTAGGTTCCCTAGAGGCCTCTGGAGTACCGCAGGAGCCAGTAGTGTTCCGTAGGGTCCTCTAGGGTTGTGTAAGTGCCCGCAGGAGTCTGTAGGAATCCGTGGGATTCTGTAAGGTTCTGGAGGGTTCTGCAGGGTTCCGTAGGGGCCCGTAGAGTTCCATAGTGGCTGGTAAAGTTCCCTAGGGCCCTGTACCGTTCCGTAACTGCCTGCAAGGGTCTTTAGGCTTCCGTAGGGGCTGGCAGGGTTCCATAAAGTTCCGTGGGTTCCTGCAGAGTTCTGCAAGTGCCCGCAAGGGCCTGTAGGGGCCCACAGTGTTTCTGCCAGGTTCCGTAGGGGCCATATTTTTCTGTAGTGGCTGGTAGTATTCTGTAGGGGTCTGTAGGTTTCCGTAAGCACCTACAGTGTTCTGTAGGAGCCCATAGGGTTTTAGTGAGGTTCCGTTGTGTTGCTAAGGGTCTTGTAGAGTGCTGTCGGGTCCTGGAGTATTCTGTAGGGTTCCAGAGGGGCTCGTAGGGTTCCGTCGAAATCTGTAGGGTTCCCTAGGGGCCCATAGAGTCCCGTAGATTGCCGTAGGGACCTGTAGGGTTGTGTAAGTGCTCGCAGGGGTTGGTAGGAGCTTGTAGGGTGCCATAAGTTTCCAGAGGGTTGTGTAGGGTTCCGTAGGGGCCTGTGGTGTTCCCTAGGGGCCTGTAGAGTCTCGTACGGTTCCGTAGGGGCCTGTGGTGTTCCCTAGGGGCCTGTAGAGTCTCGTACAGTTCCGTAGGGTCCTGTAGGTTTCCATAAGCGCCCGCAGAGGTCTGAAGGGGCCCGTGCTGTTCCGTAAGAATCCATAGGGCTCCATAGAGCTTCGTAGGTTCCCTAGAGGCCTCTGGAGTACCGCAGGAGCCAGTAGTGTTCTGTAGGGGCCCGTAGGGTTCCTTCCATAGGAGCTGGCAGTGTTCCGTAGGGTCCTCTAGGGTTGAGTAAGTGCCCGCAGGAGTCTGTCGGAATCCGTGGGATTCTGTAAGGTTCTGCAGGGTTCCGTAGGGGCCCGTAGAGTTCCGTAGTGGCTGGTAAAGTTCCCTAGGGCCCTGTACCGTTCCGTAACTGCCTGCAATGGTCTTTAGGCTTCCGTAAGGGCTGGTAGGGTTCCATAAAGTTCCGTGGGTTCCTGCAGAGTTCTGCAAGTGCCCGCAAGGGCCTGTAGGGGCCCACAGTGTTTCTGCCAGGTTCCGTAGAGTTCCGTAGGGGCCATATTTTTCTGTAGTGGCTGGTAGTATTCTGTAGGGGTCTGTAGGTTTCCGTAGGCACCTGCAGTGTTCTGTAGGAGCCCATAGGGTTTTAGTGAGGTTCCGTTGTGTTGCTAAGGGTCTTGTAGAGTGCTGTCGGGTCCTGGAGTATTCTGTAGGGTTCCAGAGGGCCTCGTAGGGTTCCGTCGAAATCTGTAGGGTTCCCTAGGGGCCCGTAGAGTCCCGTAGATTTCCGTAGGGACCTGTAGGGTTATGTAAGTGCCCGCAGGGGTTGGTAGGAGCTTGTAGGGTGCCATATGTTTCCGGAGGGTTGTGTAGGGTTCCGTAGGGGCCTGTGGTGTTCCCTAGGGGCCTGTAGAGTCTCGTACAGTTCCGTAGGGTCCTGTAGGTTTCCATAAGCGCCCGCAGAGGTCTGAAGGGGCCCGTACTGTTCCGTAAGAATCCATAGGGCTCCGTAGAGCTTCGTAGGTTCCCTAGAGGCCTCTGGAGTACCGCAGGAGCCAGTAGTGTTCTGTAGGGGCCCGTAAGGTTCCTTCCATAGGAGCTGGCAGTGTTCCGTAGGGTCCTCTAGGGTTGAGTAAGTGCCCGCAGGAGTCTGTAGGAATCCGTGGGATTCTGTAAGGTTCTGCAGGGTTCCCTAGGGGCCCGTAGAGTTCCATAGTGGCTGGTAAAGTTCCCTAGGGCCCTGTACCGTTCCGTAACTGCCTGCAATGGTCTTTAGGCTTCCGTAAGGGCTGGTAGGGTTCCATAAAGTTCCGTGGGTTCCTGCAGAGTTCTGCAAGTGCCCGCAAGGGCCAGTAGGGGCCCACAGTGTTTCTGCCAGGTTCCGTAGAGTTCCGTAGGGGCCATATTTTTCTGTAGTGACTGGTAGTGTTCTGTAGGGGTCTGTAGGTTTCCGTAGGCGCCTACAGTGTTCTGTAGGAGCCCATAGGGTTTTAGTGAGGTTCCGTTGCGTTGCTAAGGGTCTTGTAGAGTGCTGTCGGGTCCTGGAGTATTCTGTAGGGTTCCAGAGGGCCTCGTAGGGTTCCGTCGAAATCTGTAGGGTTCCCTAGGGGCCCGTAGAGTCCCGTAGATTTCCGTAGGGACCTGTAGGGTTATGTAAGTGCCCGCAGGGGTTGGTAGGAGCTTGTAGGGTGCCATATGTTTCCGGAGGGTTGTGTAGGGTTCCGTAGGGGCCTGTGGTGTTCCCTAAGGGCCTGTAGAGTCTCGTACGGTTCCGTAGGGGCCTGTGGTGTTCCCTAGGGGCCTGTAGAGTCTCGTACAGTTCCATAGGGTCCTGTAGGTTTCCATAAGCGCCCGCAGAGGTCTGAAGGGGCCCGTACTGTGCCGTAAGAATCCATAGGGCTCCGTAGAGCTTCGTAGGTTCCCTAGAGGCCTCTGGAGTACCGCAGGAGCCAGTAGTGTTCTGTAGGGCCCCGTAAGGTTCCTTCCATAGGAGCTGGCAGTGTTCCGTAGGGTCCTCTAGGGTTGAGTAAGTGCCCGCAGGAGTCTGTAGGAATCCGTGGGATTCTGTAAGGTTCTGCAGGGTTCCCTAGGGGCCCGTAGAGTTCCATAGTGGCTGGTAAAGTTCCCTAGGGCCCTGTACCGTTCCGTAACTGCCTGCAATGGTCTTTAGGCTTCCGTAAGGGCTGGTAGGGTTCCATAAAGTTCCGTGGGTTCCTGCAGAGTTCTGCAAGTGCCCGCAAGGGCCAGTAGGGGCCCACAGTGTTTCTGCCAGGTTCCGTAGAGTTCCGTAGGGGCCATATTTTTCTGTAGTGACTGGTAGTGTTCTGTAGGGGTCTGTAGGTTTCCGTAGGCGCCTACAGTGTTCTGTAGGAGCCCATAGGGTTTTAGTGAGGTTCCGTTGTGTTGCTAAGGGTCTTGTAGAGTGCTGTCGGGTCCTGGAGTATTCTGTAGGGTTCCAGAGGGCCTCGTAGGGTTCCGTCGAAATCTGTAGGGTTCCCTAGGGGCCCGTAGAGTCCCGTAGATTTCCGTAGGGACCTGTAGGGTTATGTAAGTGCCCGCAGGGGTTGGTAGGAGCTTGTAGGGTGCCATATGTTTCCGGAGGGTTGTGTAGGGTTCCGTAGGGGCCTGTGGTGTTCCCTAGGGGCCTGTAGAGTCTCGTACAGTTCTGTAGGGTCCTGTAGGTTTCCATAAGCGCCCGCAGAGGTCTGAAGGGGCCCATACTGTTCCGTAAGGATCCATAGGGTTCCGTAGAGCTTCGTAGGTTCCCTAGAGGCCTCTGGAGTACCGCAGGAGCCAGTAGTGTTCCGTAGGGTCCTCTAGGGTTGAGTAAGTGCCCGCAGGAGTCTGTAGGAATCCGTGGGATTCTGTAAGGTTCTGCAGGGTTCCGTAGGGGCCCGTAGAGTTCCATAGTGGCTGGTAAAGTTCCCTAGGGCCCTGTACCGTTCCGTAACTGCCTGCAAGGGTCTTTAGGCTTCCGTAGGGGCTGGCAGGGTTCCATAAAGTTCCGTGGGTTCCTGCAGAGTTCTGCAAGTGCCCGCAAGGGCCTGTAGGGGCCCACAGTGTTTCTGCCAGGTTCCGTAGGGGCCATATTTTTCTGTAGTGGCTGGTAGTATTCTGTAGGGGTCTGTAGGTTTCCGTAGGCACCTACAGTGTTCTGTAGGAGCCCATAGGGTTTTAGTGAGGTTCCGTTGTGTTGCTAAGGGTCTTGTAGAGTGCTGTCGGGTCCTGGAGTATTCTGTAGGGTTCCAGAGGGGCTCGTAGGGTTCCGTCGAAATCTGTAGGGTTCCCTAGGGGCCCATAGAGTCCCGTAGATTGCCGTAGGGACCTGTAGGGTTGTGTAAGTGCTCGCAGGGGTTGGTAGGAGCTTGTAGGGTTCCATAAGTTTCCAGAGGGTTGTGTAGGGTTCCGTAGGGGCCTGTGGTGTTCCCTAAGGGCCTGTAGAGTCTCGTACGGTTCCGTAGGGGCCTGTGGTGTTCCCTAGGGGCCTGTAGAGTCTCGTACAGTTCCGTAGGGTCCTGTAGGTTTCCATAAGCGCCCGCAGAGGTCTGAAGGGGCCCGTACTGTTCCATAAGAATCCATAGGGTTCCGTAGAGCTTCGTAGGTTCCCTAGAGGCCTCTGGAGTACCGCAGGAGCCAGTAGTGTTCTGTAGGGGCCCGTAAGGTTCCTTCCATAGGAGCTGGCAGTGTTCCGTAGGGTCCTCTAGGGTTGAGTAAGTGCCCGCAGGAGTCTGTAGGAATCCGTGGGATTCTGTAAGGTTCTGCAGGGTTCCGTAGGGGCCCGTAGAGTTCCATAGTGGCTGGTAAAGTTCCCTAGGGCCCTGTACCGTTCCGTAACTGCCTGCAATGGTCTTTAGGCTTCCGTAAGGGCTGGTAGGGTTCCATAAAGTTCCGTGGGTTCCTGCAGAGTTCTGCAAGTGCCCGCAAGGGCCAGTAGGGGCCCACAGTGTTTCTGCCAGGTTCCGTAGAGTTCCGTAGGGGCCATATTTTTCTGTAGTGACTGGTAGTGTTCTGTAGGGGTCTGTAGGTTTCCGTAGGCGCCTACAATGTTCTGTAGGAGCCCATAGGGTTTTAGTGAGGTTCCGTTGTGTTGCTAAGGGTCTTGTAGAGTGCTGTCGGGTCCTGGAGTATTCTGTAGGGTTCCAGAGGGCCTCGTAGGGTTCCGTCGAAATCTGTAGGGTTCCCTAGGGGCCCGTAGAGTCCCGTAGATTTCCGTAGGGACCTGTAGGGTTATGTAAGTGCCCGCAGGGGTTGGTAGGAGCTTGTAGGGTGCCATATGTTTCCGGAGGGTTGTGTAGGGTTCCGTAGGGGCCTGTGGTGTTCCCTAGGGGCCTGTAGAGTCTCGTACAGTTCCATAGGGTCCTGTAGGTTTCCATAAGCGCCCGCAGAGGTCTGAAGGGGCCCATACTGTTCCGTAAGGATCCATAGGGTTCCGTAGAGCTTCGTAGGTTCCCTAGAGGCCTGTGGAGTACCGCAGGAGCCAGTAGTGTTCCGTAGGGGCCTGTAGGGTTGTTTAAGTGCCCGCAGGAGTCTGTAGGAATCCGTGGGATTCTGTCAGATTCCGGAGGGTTCTGCAGGGTTCCGTAGGGACCCGTAGAGTTCCATAGTGGCTGGTAAAGTTCCGTAGGGCCCTGTGGGGTTCTGTATGGACCTGTAGGGTTCCGTAGGGGCCTGCAGTGTTCTGTAAGTGCCCGTAGGTGTCTGTACGGGTCTGTAGGGTTCCGTAGGCACCTGCAGTGTTCTGTAGGAGCCCATAGGGTTTTAGTGAGGTTCCGTTGTGTTGCTAAGGGTCTTGTAGAGTGCTGTCGGGTCCTGGAGTATTCTGTAGGGTTCCAGAGGGGCTGGTAGGGTTCCGTTGAAATCTGTAGGCTTCCCTAGGGGCCCATAGAGTCCCGTAGATTTCCGTAGGGGCCTGTAGGTTTGTGTAAGTGCCCGCAGGGGTTGGTAGGAGCTTGTAGGGTGCCATATGTTTCCGGAGGGTTGTGTAGGGTTCCGTAGGGGCCTGTGGTGTTCCCTAGGGGCCTGTAGAGTCTCGTACAGTTCCGTAGGGTCCTGTAGGTTTCCATAAGCGCCCGCAGAGGTCTGAAGGGGCCCGTACTGTGCCGTAAGGATCCATAGGGTTCCGTAGAGCTTCGTAGGTTCCCTAGAGGCCTCTGGAGTACCGCAGGAGCCAGTAGTGTTCTGTAGGGGCCCGTAGGGTTCCTTCCATAGGAGCTGGCAGTGTTCCGTAGGGTCCTCTAGGGTTGAGTAAGTGCCCGCAGGAGTCTGTAGGAATCCGTGGGATTCTGTAAGGTTCTGGAGGGTTCTGCAGGGTTCCGTAGGGGCCCGTAGAGTTCCGTAGTGGCTGGTAAAGTTCCCTAGGGCCCTGTACCGTTCCGTAACTGCCTGCAATGGTCTTTAGGCTTCCGTAGGGGCTGGTAGGGTTCCATAAAGTTCCGTGGGTTCCTGCAGAGTTCTGCAAGTGCCCGCAAGGGCCAGTAGGGGCCCACAGTGTTTCTGCCAGGTTCCGTAGAGTTCCGTAGGGGCCATATTTTTCTGTAGTGACTGGTAGTGTTCTGTAGGGGTCTGTAGGTTTCCGTAGGCGCCTACAGTGTTCTGTAGGAGCCCATAGGGTTTTAGTGAGGTTCCGTTGTGTTGCTAAGGGTCTTGTAGAGTGCTGTCGGGTCCTGGAGTATTCTGTAGGGTTCCAGAGGGCCTCGTAGGGTTCCGTCGAAATCTGTAGGGTTCCCTAGGGGCCCGTAGAGTCCCGTAGATTTCCGTAGGGACCTGTAGGGTTATGTAAGTGCCCGCAGGGGTTGGTAGGAGCTTGTAGGGTGCCATATGTTTCCGGAGGGTTGTGTAGGGTTCCGTAGGGGCCTGTGGTGTTCCCTAGGGGCCTGTAGAGTCTCGTACAGTTCCGTAGGGTCCTGTAGGTTTCCATAAGCGCCCGCAGAGGTCTGAAGGGGCCCATACTGTTCCGTAAGGATCCATAGGGTTCCGTAGAGCTTCGTAGGTTCCCTAGAGGCCTGTGGAGTACCGCAGGAGCCAGTAGTGTTCCGTAGGGTCCTCTAGGGTTGAGTAAGTGCCCGCAGGAGTCTGTAGGAATCCGTGGGATTCTGTAAGGTTCTGGAGGGTTCTGCAGGGTTCCGTAGGGGCCCGTAGAGTTCCGTAGTGGCTGGTAAAGTTCCGTAGGGCCCTGTGGGGTTCTGTATGGACCTGTAGGGTTCCATAGGGGCCTGCAGTGTTCTGTAAGTGCCCGTAGGTGTCTGTACGGGTCTGTAGGGTTCCGTAGGCACCTACAGTGTTCTGTAGGAGCCCATAGGGTTTTAGTGAGGTTCCGTTGTGTTGCTAAGGGTCTTGTAGAGTGCTGTCGGGTCCTGGAGTATTCTGTAGGGTTCCAGAGGGGCTCGTAGGGTTCCGTCGAAATCTGTAGGGTTCCCTAGGGGCCCATAGAGTCCCGTAGATTGCCGTAGGGACCTGTAGGGTTGTGTAAGTGCTCGCAGGGGTTGGTAGGAGCTTGTAGGGTGCCATAAGTTTCCAGAGGGTTGTGTAGGGTTCCGTAGGGGCCTGTGGTGTTCCCTAGGGGCCTGTAGAGTCTCGTACAGTTCCGTAGGGTCCTGTAGGTTTCCATAAGCGCCCGCAGAGGTCTGAAGGGGCCCATACTGTTCCGTAAGGATCCATAGGGTTCCGTAGAGCTTCGTAGGTTCCCTAGAGGCCTCTGGAGTACCGCAGGAGCTGGCAGTGTTCCGTAGGGTCCTCTAGGGTTGAGTAAGTGCCCGCAGGAGTCTGTAGGAATCCGTGGGATTCTGTAAGGTTCTGGAGGGTTCTGCAGGGTTCCGTAGGGGCCCTTAGAGTTCCGTAGTGGCTGGTAAAGTTCCGTAGGGCCCTGTGGGGTTCTGTATGGACCTTTAGGGTTCCATAGGGGCATGCAGTGTTCTGTAAGTGCCCGTAGGTGTCTGTACGGGTCTGTAGGGTTCCGTAGGCACCTACAGTGTTCTGTAGGAGCCCATAGGGTTTTAGTGAGGTTCCGTTGTGTTGCTAAGGGTCTTGTAGAGTGCTGTCGGGTCCTGGAGTATTCTGTAGGGTTCCAGAGGGCCTTGTAGGGTTCCGTCGAAATCTGAAGGGTTCCCTAGGGGCCCGTAGAGTCCCACAGATTTCCGTAGGGGCCTGTAGGGTTGTTTAAGTGCCCGCAGAAGTCTGTAGGAGTATGTGGGATTCTGTCAGATTCCGGAGGGTTCTGCAGGGTTCCGTAGGGACCCGTAGAGTTCCATAGTGGCTGGTAAAGTTCCGTAGGGCCCTGTGGGGTTCTGTATGGACCTGTAGGGTTCCGTAGGGGCCTGCAGTGTTCTGTAAGTGCCCGTAGGTGTCTGTACGGGTCTGTAGGGTTCCGTAGGCACCTGCAGTGTTCTGTAGGAGCCCATAGGGTTTTAGTGAGGTTCCGTTGTGTTGCTAAGGGTCTTGTAGAGTGCTGTCGGGTCCTGGAGTATTCTGTAGGGTTCCAGAGGGGCTGGTAGGGTTCCGTTGAAATCTGTAGGCTTCCCTAGGGGCCCATAGAGTCCCGTAGATTTCCGTAGGGGCCTGTAGGTTTGTGTAAGTGCCCGCAGGGGTTGGTAGGAGCTTGTAGGGTGCCATATGTTTCCGGAGGGTTGTGTAGGGTTCCGTAGGGGCCTGTGGTGTTCCCTAGGGGCCTGTAGAGTCTCGTACAGTTCCGTAGGGTCCTGTAGGTTTCCATAAGCGCCCGCAGAGGTCTGAAGGGGCCCGTACTGTGCCGTAAGGATCCATAGGGTTCCGTAGAGCTTCGTAGGTTCCCTAGAGGCCTCTGGAGTACCGCAGGAGCCAGTAGTGTTCCGTAGGGTCCTCTAGGGTTGTGTAAGTGCCCGCAGGAGTCTGTAGGAATCCGTGGGATTCTGTAAGGTTCTGGAGGGTTCTGCAGGGTTCCGTAGGGGCCCGTAGAGTTCCATAGTGGCTGGTAAAGTTCCCTAGGGCCCTGTACCGTTCCGTAACTGCCTGCAAGGGTCTTTAGGCTTCCGTAGGGGCTGGCAGGGTTCCATAAAGTTCCGTGGGTTCCTGCAGAGTTCTGCAAGTGCCCGCAAGGGCCTGTAGGGGCCCACAGTGTTTCTGCCAGGTTCCGTAGGGGCCATATTTTTCTGTAGTGGCTGGTAGTATTCTGTAGGGGTCTGTAGGTTTCCGTAGGCACCTACAGTGTTCTGTAGGAGCCCATAGGGTTTTAGTGAGGTTCCGTTGTGTTGCTAAGGGTCTTGTAGAGTGCTGTCGGGTCCTGGAGTATTCTGTAGGGTTCCAGAGGGGCTCGTAGGGTTCCGTCGAAATCTGTAGGGTTCCCTAGGGGCCCATAGAGTCCCGTAGATTGCCGTAGGGACCTGTAGGGTTGTGTAAGTGCTCGCAGGGGTTGGTAGGAGCTTGTAGGGTGCCATATGTTTCCGGAGGGTTGTGTAGGGTTCCGTAGGGGCCTGTGGTGTTCCCTAAGGGCCTGTAGAGTCTCGTACGGTTCCGTAGGGGCCTGTGGTGTTCCCTAGGGGCCTGTAGAGTCTCGTACAGTTCCGTAGGGTCCTGTAGGTTTCCATAAGCGCCCGCAGAGGTCTGAAGGGGCCCGTGCTGTTCCGTAAGAATCCATAGGGCTCCATAGAGCTTCGTAGGTTCCCTAGAGGCCTCTGGAGTACCGCAGGAGCCAGTAGTGTTCTGTAGGGGCCCGTAGGGTTCCTTCCATAGGAGCTGGCAGTGTTCCGTAGGGTCCTCTAGGGTTGAGTAAGTGCCCGCAGGAGTCTGTAGGAATCCGTGGGATTCTGTAAGGTTCTGGAGGGTTCCGTAGGGGCCCGTAGAGTTCCGTAGTGGCTGGTAAAGTTCCCTAGGGCCCTGTACCGTTCCGTAACTGCCTGCAATGGTCTTTAGGCTTCCGTAAGGGCTGGTAGGGTTCCATAAAGTTCCGTGGGTTCCTGCAGAGTTCTGCAAGTGCCCGCAAGGGCCTGTAGGGGCCCACAGTGTTTCTGCCAGGTTCCGTAGAGTTCCGTAGGGGCCATATTTTTCTGTAGTGGCTGGTAGTATTCTGTAGGGGTCTGTAGGTTTCCGTAGGCACCTGCAGTGTTCTGTAGGAGCCCATAGGGTTTTAGTGAGGTTCCGTTGTGTTGCTAAGGGTCTTGTAGAGTGCTGTCGGGTCCTGGAGTATTCTGTAGGGTTCCAGAGGGCCTCGTAGGGTTCCGTCGAAATCTGTAGGGTTCCCTAGGGGCCCGTAGAGTCCCGTAGATTTCCGTAGGGACCTGTAGGGTTATGTAAGTTCCCGCAGGGGTTGGTAGGAGCTTGTAGGGTGCCATATGTTTCCGGAGGGTTGTGTAGGGTTCCGTAGGGGCCTGTGGTGTTCCCTAGGGGCCTGTAGAGTCTCGTACAGTTCCGTAGGGTCCTGTAGGTTTCCATAAGCGCCCGCAGAGGTCTGAAGGGGCCCATACTGTTCCGTAAGGATCCATAGGGTTCCGTAGAGCTTCGTAGGTTCCCTAGAGGCCTCTGGAGTACCGCAGGAGCCAGTAGTGTTCCGTAGGGTCCTCTAGGGTTGAGTAAGTGCCCGCAGGAGTCTGTAGGAATCCGTGGGATTCTGTAAGGTTCTGGAGGGTTCTGCAGGGTTCTGTAGGGGCCTGTAGAGTTCCGTAGTGGCTGGTAAAGTTCCGTAGGGCCCTGTGGGGTTCTGTATGGACTTGTAGGGTTCCGTAGGGGCCTGCAGGGTTCCGTAAGTGCCCGCAGGTGTCTGTACGGGTCTGTAGGGTTCCGTAGGCAACTGCAGTGTTCTGTAGGAGCCCATAGGGTTTTAGTGAGGTTCCGTTGTGTTGCTAAGGGTCTTGTAGAGTGCTGTCGGGTCCTGGAGTATTCTGTAGGGTTCCAGAGGGGCTCGTAGGGTTCCGTCGAAATCTGTAGGGTTCCCTAGGGGCCCGTAGAGTCCCATAGATTTCCGTAGGGGCCTGTAGGGTTGTGTAAGTGCCCGCAGGGGTTGGTAGGAGCTTGTAGGGTGCCATATGTTTCCGGAGGGTTGTGTAGGGTTCCGTAGGGGCCTGTGGTGTTCCCTAGGGGCCTGTAGAGTCTCGTACAGTTCCGTAGGGTCCTGTAGGTTTCCAATATCGCCCGCAGAGGTCTGAAGGGGCCCGTACTGTGCCGTAAGGATCCATAGGGTTCCGTAGAGCTTCGTAGGTTCCCTAGAGGCCTCTGGAGTACCGCAGGAGCCAGTAGTGTTCTGTAGGGGCCCGTAGGGTTCCTTCCATAGGAGCTGGCAGTGTTCCGTAGGGTCCTCTAGGGTTGAGTAAGTGCCCGCAGGAGTCTGTACGAATCCGTGGGATTCTGTAAGGTTCTGCAGGGTTCCGTAGGGGCCCGTAGAGTTCCGTAGTGGCTGGTAAAGTTCCCTAGGGCCCTGTACCGTTCCGTAACTGCCTGCAAGGGTCTTTAGGCTTCCGTAGGGGCTGGTAGGGTTCCATAAAGTTCCGTGGGTTCCTGCAGAGTTCTGCAAGTGCCCGCAAGGGCCTGTAGGGGCCCACAGTGTTTCTGCCAGGTTCCGTAGAGTTCCGTAGGGGCCATATTTTTCTGTAGTGACTGGTAGTGTTCTGTAGGGGTCTGTAGGTTTCCGTAGGCACCTACAGTGTTCTGTAGGAGCCCATAGGGTTTTAGTGAGGTTCCGTTGTGTTGCTAAGGGTCTTGTAGAGTGCTGTCGGGTCCTGGAGTATTCTGTAGGGTTCCAGAGGGCCTCGTAGGGTTCCGTCGAAATCTGTAGGGTTCCCTAGGGGCCCGTAGAGTCCCGTAGATTTCCGTAGGGACCTGTAGGGTTATGTAAGTGCCCGCAGGGGTTGGTAGGAGCTTGTAGGGTGCCATATGTTTCCAGAGGGTTGTGTAGGGTTCCGTAGGGGCCTGTGGTGTTCCCTAGGGGCCTGTAGAGTCTCGTACAGTTCCGTAGGGTCCTGTAGGTTTCCATAAGCGCCCGCAGAGGTCTGAAGGGGCCCATACTGTGCCGTAAGGATCCATAGGGTTCCGTAGAGCTTCGTAGGTTCCCTAGAGGCCTCTGGAGTACCGCAGGAGCCAGTAGTGTTCTGTAGGGGCCCGTAGGGTTCCTTCCATAGGAGCTGGCAGTGTTCCGTAGGGTCCTCTAGGGTTGAGTAAGTGCCCGCAGGAGTCTGTAGGAATCCGTGGGATTCTGTAAGGTTCTGGAGGGTTCTGCAGGGTTCCGTAGGGGCCCGTAGAGTTCCGTAGTGGCTGGTAAAGTTCCCTAGGGCCCTGTACCGTTCCGTAACTGCCTGCAATGGTCTTTAGGCTTCCGTAGGGGCTGGTAGGGTTCCATAAAGTTCCGTGGGTTCCTGCAGAGTTCTGCAAGTGCCCGCAAGGGCCAGTAGGGGCCCACAGTGTTTCTGCCAGGTTCCGTAGAGTTCCGTAGGGGCCATATTTTTCTGTAGTGACTGGTAGTGTTCTGTAGGGGTCTGTAGGTTTCCGTAGGCGCCTACAGTGTTCTGTAGGAGCCCATAGGGTTTTAGTGAGGTTCCGTTGTGTTGCTAAGGGTCTTGTAGAGTGCTGTCGCTTCCTGGAGTATTCTGTAGGGTTCCAGAGGGCCTCGTAGGGTTCCGTCGAAATCTGTAGGGTTCCCTAGGGGCCCGTAGAGTCCCGTAGATTTCCGTAGGGACCTGTAGGGTTATGTAAGTGCCCGCAGGGGTTGGTAGGAGCTTGTAGGGTGCCATATGTTTCCGGAGGGTTGTGTAGGGTTCCGTAGGGGCCTGTGGTGTTCCCTAGGGGCCTGTAGAGTCTCGTACAGTTCCGTAGGGTCCTGTAGGTTTCCATAAGCGCCCGCAGAGGTCTGAAGGGGCCCATACTGTTCCGTAAGGATCCATAGGGTTCCGTAGAGCTTCGTAGGTTCCCTAGAGGCCTCTGGAGTACCGCAGGAGCCAGTAGTGTTCCGTAGGGTCCTCTAGGGTTGTGTAAGTGCCCGCAGGAGTCTGTAGGAATCCGTGGGATTCTGTAAGGTTCTGGAGGGTTCTGCAGGGTTCCGTAGGGGCCCGTAGAGTTCCATAGTGGCTGGTAAAGTTCCCTAGGGCCCTGTACCGTTCCGTAACTGCCTGCAAGGGTCTTTAGGCTTCCGTAGGGGCTGGCAGGGTTCCATAAAGTTCCGTGGGTTCCTGCAGAGTTCTGCAAGTGCCCGCAAGGGCCTGTAGGGGCCCACAGTGTTTCTGCCAGGTTCCGTAGGGGCCATATTTTTCTGTAGTGGCTGGTAGTATTCTGTAGGGGTCTGTAGGTTTCCGTAGGCACCTACAGTGTTCTGTAGGAGCCCATAGGGTTTTAGTGAGGTTCCGTTGTGTTGCTAAGGGTCTTGTAGAGTGCTGTCGGGTCCTGGAGTATTCTGTAGGGTTCCAGAGGGGCTCGTAGGGTTCCGTCGAAATCTGTAGGGTTCCCTAGGGGCCCATAGAGTCCCGTAGATTGCCGTAGGGACCTGTAGGGTTGTGTAAGTGCTCGCAGGGGTTGGTAGGAGCTTGTAGGGTGCCATAAGTTTCCAGAGGGTTGTGTAGGGTTCCGTAGGGGCCTGTGGTGTTCCCTAGGGGCCTGTAGAGTCTCGTACGGTTCCGTAGGGGCCTGTGGTGTTCCCTAGGGGCCTGTAGAGTCTCGTACAGTTCCGTAGGGTCCTGTAGGTTTCCATAAGCGCCCGCAGAGGTCTGAAGGGGCCCGTGCTGTTCCGTAAGAATCCATAGGGCTCCATAGAGCTTCGTAGGTTCCCTAGAGGCCTCTGGAGTACCGCAGGAGCCAGTAGTGTTCTGTAGGGGCCCGTAGGGTTCCTTCCATAGGAGCTGGCAGTGTTCCGTAGGGTCCTCTAGGGTTGAGTAAGTGCCCGCAGGAGTCTGTCGGAATCCGTGGGATTCTGTAAGGTTCTGCAGGGTTCCGTAGGGGCCCGTAGAGTTCCGTAGTGGCTGGTAAAGTTCCCTAGGGCCCTGTACCGTTCCGTAACTGCCTGCAATGGTCTTTAGGCTTCCGTAAGGGCTGGTAGGGTTCCATAAAGTTCCGTGGGTTCCTGCAGAGTTCTGCAAGTGCCCGCAAGGGCCTGTAGGGGCCCACAGTGTTTCTGCCAGGTTCCGTAGAGTTCCGTAGGGGCCATATTTTTCTGTAGTGGCTGGTAGTATTCTGTAGGGGTCTGTAGGTTTCCGTAGACACCTGCAGTGTTCTGTAGGAGCCCATAGGGTTTTAGTGAGGTTCCGTTGTGTTGCTAAGGGTCTTGTAGAGTGCTGTCGGGTCCTGGAGTATTCTGTAGGGTTCCAGAGGGCCTCGTAGGGTTCCGTCGAAATCTGTAGGGTTCCCTAGGGGCCCGTAGAGTCCCGTAGATTTCCGTAGGGACCTGTAGGGTTATGTAAGTGCCCGCAGGGGTTGGTAGGAGCTTGTAGGGTGCCATATGTTTCCGGAGGGTTGTGTAGGGTTCCGTAGGGGCCTGTGGTGTTCCCTAGGGGCCTGTAGAGTCTCGTACAGTTCCGTAGGGTCCTGTAGGTTTCCATAAGCGCCCGCAGAGGTCTGAAGGGGCCCATACTGTTCCGTAAGGATCCATAGGGTTCCGTAGAGCTTCGTAGGTTCCCTAGAGGCCTCTGGAGTACCGCAGGAGCCAGTAGTGTTCCGTAGGGTCCTCTAGGGTTGAGTAAGTGCCCGCAGGAGTCTGTAGGAATCCGTGGGATTCTGTAAGGTTCTGGAGGGTTCTGCAGGGTTCTGTAGGGGCCTGTAGAGTTCCGTAGTGGCTGGTAAAGTTCCGTAGGGCCCTGTGGGGTTCTGTATGGACTTGTAGGGTTCCGTAGGGGCCTGCAGTGTTCTGTAAGTGCCCGTAGGTGTCTGTACGGGTCTGTAGGGTTCTGTAGGCAACTGCAGTGTTCTGTAGGAGCCCATAGGGTTTTAGTGAGGTTCCGTTGTGTTGCTAAGGGTCTTGTAGAGTGCTGTCGGGTCCTGGAGTATTCTGTAGGGTTCCAGAGGGGCTCGTAGGGTTCCGTCGAAATCTGTAGGGTTCCCTAGGGGCCCGTAGAGTCCCATAGATTTCCGTAGGGGCCTGTAGGGTTGTGTAAGTGCCCGCAGGGGTTGGTAGGAGCTTGTAGGGTGCCATATGTTTCCGGAGGGTTGTGTAGGGTTCCGTAGGGGCCTGTGGTGTTCCCTAGGGGCCTGTAGAGTCTCGTACAGTTCCGTAGGGTCCTGTAGGTTTCCAATATCGCCCGCAGAGGTCTGAAGGGGCCCGTACTGTGCCGTAAGGATCCATAGGGTTCCGTAGAGCTTCGTAGGTTCCCTAGAGGCCTCTGGAGTACCGCAGGAGCCAGTAGTGTTCTGTAGGGGCCCGTAGGGTTCCTTCCATAGGAGCTGGCAGTGTTCCGTAGGGTCCTCTAGGGTTGAGTAAGTGCCCGCAGGAGTCTGTACGAATCCGTGGGATTCTGTAAGGTTCTGCAGGGTTCCGTAGGGGCCCGTAGAGTTCCGTAGTGGCTGGTAAAGTTCCCTAGGGCCCTGTACCGTTCCGTAACTGCCTGCAAGGGTCTTTAGGCTTCCGTAGGGGCTGGTAGGGTTCCATAAAGTTCCGTGGGTTCCTGCAGAGTTCTGCAAGTGCCCGCAAGGGCCTGTAGGGGCCCACAGTGTTTCTGCCAGGTTCCGTAGAGTTCCGTAGGGGCCATATTTTTCTGTAGTGACTGGTAGTGTTCTGTAGGGGTCTGTAGGTTTCCGTAGGCACCTACAGTGTTCTGTAGGAGCCCATAGGGTTTTAGTGAGGTTCCGTTGTGTTGCTAAGGGTCTTGTAGAGTGCTGTCGGGTCCTGGAGTATTCTGTAGGGTTCCAGAGGGCCTCGTAGGGTTCCGTCGAAATCTGTAGGGTTCCCTAGGGGCCCGTAGAGTCCCGTAGATTTCCGTAGGGACCTGTAGGGTTATGTAAGTGCCCGCAGGGGTTGGTAGGAGCTTGTAGGGTGCCATATGTTTCCAGAGGGTTGTGTAGGGTTCCGTAGGGGCCTGTGGTGTTCCCTAGGGGCCTGTAGAGTCTCGTACAGTTCCGTAGGGTCCTGTAGGTTTCCATAAGCGCCCGCAGAGGTCTGAAGGGGCCCATACTGTTCCGTAAGGATCCATAGGGTTCCGTAGAGCTTCGTAGGTTCCCTAGAGGCCTCTGGAGTACCGCAGGAGCCAGTAGTGTTCCGTAGGGTCCTCTAGGGTTGAGTAAGTGCCCGCAGGAGTCTGTAGGAATCCGTGGGATTCTGTAAGGGTCTGGAGGGTTCTGCAGGGTTCCGTAGGGGCCCGTAGAGTTCCATAGTGGCTGGTTAAGTTCCCTAGGGCCCTGTACCGTTCCGTAACTGCCTGCAAGGGTCTTTAGGCTTCCGTAGGGGCTGGCAGGGTTCCATAAAGTTCCGTGGGTTCCTGCAGAGTTCTGCAAGTGCCCGCAAGGGCCTGTAGGGGCCCACAGTGTTTCTGCCAGGTTCCGTAGGGGCCATATTTTTCTGTAGTGGCTGGTAGTATTCTGTAGGGGTCTGTAGGTTTCCGTAGGCACCTACAGTGTTCTGTAGGAGCCCATAGGGTTTTAGTGAGGTTCCGTTGTGTTGCTAAGGGTCTTGTAGAGTGCTGTCGGGTCCTGGAGTATTCTGTAGGGTTCCAGAGGGGCTCGTAGTGTTCCGTCGAAATCTGTAGGGTTCCCTAGGGGCCCATAGAGTCCCGTAGATTGCCGTAGGGACCTGTAGGGTTGTGTAAGTGCTCGCAGGGGTTGGTAGGAGCTTGTAGGGTTCCATAAGTTTCCAGAGGGTTGTGTAGGGTTCCGTAGGGGCCTGTGGTGTTCCCTAGGGGCCTGTAGAGTGTCGTACGGTTCCGTAGGGGCCTGTGGTGTTCCCTAGGGGCCTGTAGAGTCTCGTACAGTTCCGTAGGGTCCTGTAGGTTTCCATAAGCGCCCGCAGAGGTCTGAAGGGGCCCATACTGTTCCGTAAGGATCCATAGGGTTCCGTAGAGCTTCGTAGGTTCCCTAGAGGCCTCTGGAGTACCGCAGGAGCCAGTAGTGTTCCGTAGGGTCCTCTAGGGTTGAGTAAGTGCCCGCAGGAGTCTGTAGGAATCCGTGGGATTCTGTAAGGTTCTGGAGGGTTCTGCAGGGTTCCGTAGGGGCCCGTAGAGTTCCGTAGTGGCTGGTAAAGTTCCGTAGGGCCCTGTGGGGTTCTGTATGGACCTTTAGGGTTCCATAGGGGCATGCAGTGTTCTGTAAGTGCCCGTAGGTGTCTGTACGGGTCTGTAGGGTTCCGTAGGCACCTACAGTGTTCTGTAGGAGCCCATAGGGTTTTAGTGAGGTTCCGTTGTGTTGCTAAGGGTCTTGTAGAGTTCTGTCGGGTCCTGGAGTATTCTGTAGGGTTCCAGAGGGCCTTGTAGGGTTCCGTCGAAATCTGAAGGGTTCCCTAGGGGCCCGTAGAGTCCCACAGATTTCCGTAGGGGCCTGTAGGGTTGTTTAAGTGCCCGCAGAAGTCTGTAGGAGTATGTGGGATTCTGTCAGATTCCGGAGGGTTCTGCAGGGTTCCGTAGGGACCCGTAGAGTTCCATAGTGGCTGGTAAAGTTCCGTAGGGCCCTGTGGGGTTCTGTATGGACCTGTAGGGTTCCGTAGGGGCCTGCAGTGTTCTGTAAGTGCCCGTAGGTGTCTGTACGGGTCTGTAGGGTTCCGTAGGCACCTGCAGTGTTCTGTAGGAGCCCATAGGGTTTTAGTGAGGTTCCGTTGTGTTGCTAAGGGTCTTGTAGAGTGCTGTCGGGTCCTGGAGTATTCTGTAGGGTTCCAGAGGGGCTGGTAGGGTTCCGTCGAAATCTGTAGGCTTCCCTAGGGGCCCATAGAGTCCCGTAGATTGCCGTAGGGACCTGTAGGGTTGTGTAAGTGCTCGCAGGGGTTGGTAGGAGCTTGTAGGGTTCCATAAGTTTCCAGAGGGTTGTGTAGGGTTCCGTAGGGGCCTGTGGTGTTCCCTAGGGGCCTGTAGAGTGTCGTACGGTTCCGTAGGGGCCTGTGGTGTTCCCTAGGGGCCTGTAGAGTCTCGTACAGTTCCGTAGGGTCCTGTAGGTTTCCATAAGCGCCCGCAGAGGTCTGAAGGGGCCCATACTGTTCCGTAAGGATCCATAGGGTTCCGTAGAGCTTCGTAGGTTCCCTAGAGGCCTCTGGAGTACCGCAGGAGCCAGTAGTGTTCCGTAGGGTCCTCTAGGGTTGAGTAAGTGCCCGCAGGAGTCTGTAGGAATCCGTGGGATTCTGTAAGGTTCTGGAGGGTTCTGCAGGGTTCCGTAGGGGCCCGTAGAGTTCCGTAGTGGCTGGTAAAGTTCCGTAGGGCCCTGTGGGGTTCTGTATGGACCTTTAGGGTTCCATAGGGGCATGCAGTGTTCTGTAAGTGCCCGTAGGTGTCTGTACGGGTCTGTAGGGTTCCGTAGGCACCTACAGTGTTCTGTAGGAGCCCATAGGGTTTTAGTGAGGTTCCGTTGTGTTGCTAAGGGTCTTGTAGAGTTCTGTCGGGTCCTGGAGTATTCTGTAGGGTTCCAGAGGGCCTTGTAGGGTTCCGTCGAAATCTGAAGGGTTCCCTAGGGGCCCGTAGAGTCCCACAGATTTCCGTAGGGGCCTGTAGGGTTGTTTAAGTGCCCGCAGAAGTCTGTAGGAGTATGTGGGATTCTGTCAGATTCCGGAGGGTTCTGCAGGGTTCCGTAGGGACCCGTAGAGTTCCATAGTGGCTGGTAAAGTTCCGTAGGGCCCTGTGGGGTTCTGTATGGACCTGTAGGGTTCCGTAGGGGCCTGCAGTGTTCTGTAAGTGCCCGTAGGTGTCTGTACGGGTCTGTAGGGTTCCGTAGGCACCTGCAGTGTTCTGTAGGAGCCCATAGGGTTTTAGTGAGGTTCCGTTGTGTTGCTAAGGGTCTTGTAGAGTGCTGTCGGGTCCTGGAGTATTCTGTAGGGTTCCAGAGGGGCTGGTAGGGTTCCGTCGAAATCTGTAGGGTTCCCTAGGGGCCCATAGAGTCCCGTAGATTGCCGTAGGGACCTGTAGGGTTGTGTAAGTGCTCGCAGGGGTTGGTAGGAGCTTGTAGGGTGCCATAAGTTTCCAGAGGGTTGTGTAGGGATCCGTAGGGGCCTGTGGTGTTCCCTAGGGGCCTGTAGAGTCTCGTACGGTTCCGTAGGGGCCTGTAGTGTTCCCTAGGGGCCTGTAGAGTCTCGTACAGTTCCGTAGGGTCCTGTAGGTTTCCATAAGCGCCCGCAGAGGTCTGAAGGGGCCCGTGCTGTTCCGTAAGAATCCATAGGGCTCCATAGAGCTTCGTAGGTTCCCTAGAGGCCTCTGGAGTACCGCAGGAGCCAGTAGTGTTCTGTAGGGGCCCGTAGGGTTCCTTCCATAGGAGCTGGCAGTGTTCAGTAGGGTCCTCTAGGGTTGAGTAAGTGCCCGCAGGAGTCTGTCGGAATCCGTGGGATTCTGTAAGGTTCTGCAGGGTTCCGTAGGGGCCCGTAGAGTTCCGTAGTGGCTGGTAAAGTTCCCTAGGGCCCTGTACCGTTCCGTAACTGCCTGCAAGGGTCTTTAGGCTTCCGTAAGGGCTGGTAGGGTTCCATAAAGTTCCGTGGGTTCCTGCAGAGTTCTGCAAGTGCCCGCAAGGGCCTGTAGGGGCCCACAGTGTTTCTGCCAGGTTCCGTAGAGTTCCGTAGGGGCCATATTTTTCTGTAGTGGCTGGTAGTATTCTGTAGGGGTCTGTAGGTTTCCGTAGGCACCTGCAGTGTTCTGTAGGAGCCCATAGGGTTTTAGTGAGGTTCCGTTGTGTTGCTAAGGGTCTTGTAGAGTGCTGTCGGGTCCTGGAGTATTCTGTAGGGTTCCAGAGGGCCTCGTAGGGTTCCGTCGAAATCTGTAGGGTTCCCTAGGGGCCCGTAGAGTCCCGTAGATTTCCGTAGGGACCTGTAGGGTTATGTAAGTGCCCGCAGGGGTTGGTAGGAGCTTGTAGGGTGCCATAAGTTTCCAGAGGGTTGTGTAGGGTTCCGTAGGGGCCTGTGGTGTTCCCTAGGGGCCTGTAGAGTCTCGTACAGTTCCGTAGGGTCCTGTAGGTTTCCATAAGCGCCCGCAGAGGTCTGAAGGGGCCCGTACTGTTCCGTAAGGATCCATAGGGTTCCGTTGAGCTTCGTAGGTTCCCTAGACGCCTCTGGAGTACCGCAGGAGCCAGTAGTGTTCCGTAGGGGCCCGTAGGGTTCCTTCCATAGGAGCTGGCAGTGTTCCGTAGGGTCCTCTAGGGTTGAGTAAGTGCCCGCAGGAGTCTGTAGGAATCCGTGGGATTCTGTAAGGTTCTGGAGGGTTCTGCAGGGTTCTGTAGGGGCCTGTAGAGTTCCGTAGTGGCTGGTAAAGTTCCGTAGGGCCCTGTGGGGTTCTGTATGGACCTGTAGGGTTCCATAGGGGCCTGCAGTGTTCTGTAAGTGCCCGTAGGTGTCTGTACGGGTCTGTAGGGTTCCGTAGGCACCTACAGTGTTCTGTAGGAGCCCATAGGGTTTTAGTGAGGTTCCGTTGTGTTGCTAAGGGTCTTGTAGAGTGCTGTCGGGTCCTGGAGTATTCTGTAGGGTTCCAGAGGGGCTCGTAGGGTTCCGTCGAAATCTGTAGGGTTCCCTAGGGGCCCGTAGAGTCCCATAGATTTCCGTAGGGGCCTGTAGGGTTGTGTAAGTGCCCGCAGGGGTTGGTAGGAGCTTGTAGGGTGCCATATGTTTCCGGAGGGTTGTGTAGGGTTCCGTAGGGGCCTGTGGTGTTCCCTAGGGGCCTGTAGAGTCTCGTACAGTTTCGGTAGGGTCCTGTAGGTTTCCATAAGCGCCCGCAGAGGTCTGAAGGGGCCCATACTGTTCCGTAAGGATCCATAGGGTTCCGTAGAGCTTCGTAGGTTCCCTAGAGGCCTCTGGAGTACCGCAGGAGCCAGTAGTGTTCCGTAGGGTCCTCTAGGGTTGAGTAAGTGCCCGCAGGAGTCTGTAGGAATCCGTGGGATTCTGTAAGGTTCTGGAGGGTTCTGCAGGGTTCCGTAGGGGCCCGTAGAGTTCCATAGTGGCTGGTTAAGTTCCCTAGGGCCCTGTACCGTTCCGTAACTGCCTGCAAGGGTCTTTAGGCTTCCGTAGGGGCTGGCAGGGTTCCATAAAGTTCCGTGGGTTCCTGCAGAGTTCTGCAAGTGCCCGCAAGGGCCTGTAGGGGCCCACAGTGTTTCTGCCAGGTTCCGTAGGGGCCATATTTTTCTGTAGTGGCTGGTAGTATTCTGTAGGGGTCTGTAGGTTTCCGTAGGCACCTACAGTGTTCTGTAGGAGCCCATAGGGTTTTAGTGAGGTTCCGTTGTGTTGCTAAGGGTCTTGTAGAGTGCTGTCGGGTCCTGGAGTATTCTGTAGGGTTCCAGAGGGGCTCGTAGGGTTCCGTCGAAATCTGTAGGGTTCCCTAGGGGCCCATAGAGTCCCGTAGATTGCCGTAGGGACCTGTAGGGTTGTGTAAGTGCTCGCAGGGGTTGGTAGGAGCTTGTAGGGTTCCATAAGTTTCCAGAGGGTTGTGTAGGGTTCCGTAGGGGCCTGTGGTGTTCCCTAGGGGCCTGTAGAGTGTCGTACGGTTCCGTAGGGGCCTGTGGTGTTCCCTAGGGGCCTGTAGAGTCTCGTACAGTTCCGTAGGGTCCTGTAGGTTTCCATAAGCGCCCGCAGAGGTCTGAAGGGGCCCATACTGTTCCGTAAGGATCCATAGGGTTCCGTAGAGCTTCGTAGGTTCCCTAGAGGCCTCTGGAGTACCGCAGGAGCCAGTAGTGTTCCGTAGGGTCCTCTAGGGTTGAGTAAGTGCCCGCAGGAGTCTGTAGGAATCCGTGGGATTCTGTAAGGTTCTGGAGGGTTCTGCAGGGTTCCGTAGGGGCCCGTAGAGTTCCGTAGTGGCTGGTAAGGTTCCGTAGGGCCCTGTGGGGTTCTGTATGGACCTTTAGGGTTCCATAGGGGCATGCAGTGTTCTGTAAGTGCCCGTAGGTGTCTGTACGGGTCTGTAGGGTTCCGTAGGCACCTACAGTGTTCTGTAGGAGCCCATAGGGTTTTAGTGAGGTTCCGTTGTGTTGCTAAGGGTCTTGTAGAGTTCTGTCGGGTCCTGGAGTATTCTGTAGGGTTCCAGAGGGCCTTGTAGGGTTCCGTCGAAATCTGAAGGGTTCCCTAGGGGCCCGTAGAGTCCCACAGATTTCCGTAGGGGCCTGTAGGGTTGTTTAAGTGCCCGCAGAAGTCTGTAGGAGTATGTGGGATTCTGTCAGATTCCGGAGGGTTCTGCAGGGTTCCGTAGGGACCCGTAGAGTTCCATAGTGGCTGGTAAAGTTCCGTAGGGCCCTGTGGGGTTCTGTATGGACCTGTAGGGTTCCGTAGGGGCCTGCAGTGTTCTGTAAGTGCCCGTAGGTGTCTGTACGGGTCTGTAGGGTTCCGTAGGCACCTGCAGTGTTCTGTAGGAGCCCATAGGGTTTTAGTGAGGTTCCGTTGTGTTGCTAAGGGTCTTGTAGAGTGCTGTCGGGTCCTGGAGTATTCTGTAGGGTTCCAGAGGGGCTGGTAGGGTTCCGTTGAAATCTGTAGGCTTCCCTAGGGGCCCATAGAGTCCCGTAGATTTCCGTAGGGGCCTGTAGGTTTGTGTAAGTGCCCGCAGGGGTTGGTAGGAGCTTGTAGGGTGCCATATGTTTCCGGAGGGTTGTGTAGGGTTCCGTAGGGGCCTGTGGTGTTCCCTAGGGGCCTGTAGAGTCTCGTACAGTTCCGTAGGGTCCTGTAGGTTTCCATAAGCGCCCGCAGAGGTCTGAAGGGGCCCGTACTGTGCCGTAAGGATCCATAGGGTTCCGTAGAGCTTCGTAGGTTCCCTAGAGGCCTCTGGAGTACCGCAGGAGCCAGTAGTGTTCTGTAGGGGCCCGTAGGGTTCCTTCCATAGGAGCTGGCAGTGTTCCGTAGGGTCCTCTAGGGTTGAGTAAGTGCCCGCAGGAGTCTGTAGGAATCCGTGGGATTCTGTAAGGTTCTGGAGGGTTCTGCAGGGTTCCGTAGGGGCCCGTAGAGTTCCGTAGTGGCTGGTAAAGTTCCCTAGGGCCCTGTACCGTTCCGTAACTGCCTGCAATGGTCTTTAGGCTTCCGTAGGGGCTGGTAGGGTTCCATAAAGTTCCGTGGGTTCCTGCAGAGTTCTGCAAGTGCCCGCAAGGGCCAGTAGGGGCCCACAGTGTTTCTGCCAGGTTCCGTAGAGTTCCGTAGGGGCCATATTTTTCTGTAGTGACTGGTAGTGTTCTGTAGGGGTCTGTAGGTTTCCGTAGGCGCCTACAGTGTTCTGTAGGAGCCCATAGGGTTTTAGTGAGGTTCCGTTGTGTTGCTAAGGGTCTTGTAGAGTGCTGTCGGGTCCTGGAGTATTCTGTAGGGTTCCAGAGGGCCTCGTAGGGTTCCGTCGAAATCTGTAGGGTTCCCTAGGGGCCCGTAGAGTCCCGTAGATTTCCGTAGGGACCTGTAGGGTTGTGTAAGTGCCCGCAGGGGTTGGTAGGAGCTTGTAGGGTGCCATATGTTTCCGGAGGGTTGTGTAGGGTTCCGTAGGGGCCTGTGGTGTTCCCTAGGGGCCTGTAGAGTCTCGTACAGTTCCGTAGGGTCCTGTAGGTTTCCATAAGCGCCCGCAGAGGTCTGAAGGGGCCCATACTGTTCCGTAAGGATCCATAGGGTTCCGTAGAGCTTCGTAGGTTCCCTAGAGGCCTCTGGAGTACCGCAGGAGCCAGTAGTGTTCCGTAGGGTCCTCTAGGGTTGAGTAAGTGCCCGCAGGAGTCTGTAGGAATCCGTGGGATTCTGTAAGGTTCTGGAGGGTTCTGCAGGGTTCCGTAGGGGCCCGTAGAGTTCCGTAGTGGCTGGTAAAGTTCCGTAGGGCCCTGTGGGGTTCTGTATGGACCTTTAGGGTTCCATAGGGGCATGCAGTGTTCTGTAAGTGCCCGTAGGTGTCTGTACGGGTCTGTAGGGTTCCGTAGGCACCTACAGTGTTCTGTAGGAGCCCATAGGGTTTTAGTGAGGTTCCGTTGTGTTGCTAAGGGTCTTGTAGAGTTCTGTCGGGTCCTGGAGTATTCTGTAGGGTTCCAGAGGGCCTTGTAGGGTTCCGTCGAAATCTGAAGGGTTCCCTAGGGGCCCGTAGAGTCCCACAGATTTCCGTAGGGGCCTGTAGGGTTGTTTAAGTGCCCGCAGAAGTCTGTAGGAGTATGTGGGATTCTGTCAGATTCCGGAGGGTTCTGCAGGGTTCCGTAGGGACCCGTAGAGTTCCATAGTGGCTGGTAAAGTTCCGTAGGGCCCTGTGGGGTTCTGTATGGACCTGTAGGGTTCCGTAGGGGCCTGCAGTGTTCTGTAAGTGCCCGTAGGTGTCTGTACGGGTCTGTAGGGTTCCGTAGGCACCTGCAGTGTTCTGTAGGAGCCCATAGGGTTTTCGTGAGGTTCCGTTGTGTTGCTAAGGGTCTTGTAGAGTGCTGTCGGGTCCTGGAGTATTCTGTAGGGTTCCAGAGGGGCTGGTAGGGTTCCGTTGAAATCTGTAGGCTTCCCTAGGGGCCCATAGAGTCCCGTAGATTTCCGTAGGGGCCTGTAGGTTTGTGTAAGTGCCCGCAGGGGTTGGTAGGAGCTTGTAGGGTGCCATATGTTTCCGGAGGGTTGTCTAGGGTTCCGTAGGGGCCTGTGGTGTTCCCTAGGGGCCTGTAGAGTCTCGTACAGTTCCGTAGGGTCCTGTAGGTTTCCATAAGCGCCCGCAGAGGTCTGAAGGGGCCCGTACTGTGCCGTAAGGATCCATAGGGTTCCGTAGAGCTTCGTAGGTTCCCTAGAGGCCTCTGGAGTACCGCAGGAGCCAGTAGTGTTCTGTAGGGGCCCGTAGGGTTCCTTCCATAGGAGCTGGCAGTGTTCCGTAGGGTCCTCTAGGGTTGAGTAAGTGCCCGCAGGAGTCTGTAGGAATCCGTGGGATTCTGTAAGGTTCTGGAGGGTTCTGCAGGGTTCCGTAGGGGCCCGTAGAGTTCCGTAGTGGCTGGTAAAGTTCCCTAGGGCCCTGTACCGTTCCGTAACTGCCTGCAATGGTCTTTAGGCTTCCGTAGGGGCTGGTAGGGTTCCATAAAGTTCCGTGGGTTCCTGCAGAGTTCTGCAAGTGCCCGCAAGGGCCTGTAGGGGCCCACAGTGTTTCTGCCAGGTTCCGTAGAGTTCCGTAGGGGCCATATTTTTCTGTAGTGGCTGGTAGTGTTCTGTAGGGGTCTGTAGGTTTCCGTAGGCGCCTACAGTGTTCTGTAGGAGCCCATAGGGTTTTAGTGAGGTTCCGTTGTGTTGCTAAGGGTCTTGTAGAGTGCTGTCGGGTCCTGGAGTATTCTGTAGGGTTCCAGAGGGCCTCGTAGGGTTCCGTCGAAATCTGTAGGGTTCCCTAGGGGCCCGTAGAGTCCCGTAGATTTCCGTAGGGACCTGTAGGGTTATGTAAGTGCCCGCAGGGGTTGGTAGGAGCTTGTAGGGTGCCATATGTTTCCGGAGGGTTGTGTAGGGTTCCGTAGGGGCCTGTGGTGTTCCCTAGGGGCCTGTAGAGTCTCGTACAGTTCCGTAGGGTCCTGTAGGTTTCCATAAGCGCCCGCAGAGGTCTGAAGGGGCCCATACTGTTCCGTAAGGATCCATAGGGTTCCGTAGAGCTTCGTAGGTTCCCTAGAGGCCTCTGGAGTACCGCAGGAGCCAGTAGTGTTCCGTAGGGTCCTCTAGGGTTGAGTAAGTGCCCGCAGGAGTCTGTAGGAATCCGTGGGATTCTGTAAGGTTCCGGAGGGTTCTGCAGGGTTCCGTAGGGGCCCGTAGAGTTCCATAGTGGCTGGTAAAGTTCCGTAGGGCCCTGTGGGGTTCTGTATGGACCTTTAGGGTTCCATAGGGGCCTGCAGTGTTCTGTAAGTGCCCGTAGGTGTCTGTACGGGTCTGTAGGGTTCCGTAGGCACCTACAGTGTTCTGTAGGAGCCCATAGGGTTTTAGTGAGGTTCCGTTGTGTTGCTAAGGGTCTTGTAGAGTGCTGTCGGGTCCTGGAGTATTCTGTAGGGTTCCAGAGGGGCTCGTAGGGTTCCATCGAAATCTGTAGGGTTCCCTAGGGGCCCATAGAGTCCCGTAGATTGCCGTAGGGACCTGTAGGGTTGTGTAAGTGCTCGCAGGGGTTGGTAGGAGCTTGTAGGGTGCCATAAGTTTCCAGAGGGTTGTGTAGGGTTCCGTAGGGGCCTGTGGTGTTCCCTAGGGGCCTGTAGAGTCTCGTACGGTTCCGTAGGGGCCTGTGGTGTTCCCTAGGGGCCTGTAGAGTCTCGTACAGTTCCGTAGGGTCCTGTAGGTTTCCATAAGCGCCCGCAGAGGTCTGAAGGGGCCCGTGCTGTTCCGTAAGAATCCATAGGGCTCCATAGAGCTTCGTAGGTTCCCTAGAGGCCTCTGGAGTACCGCAGGAGCCAGTAGTGTTCTGTAGGGGCCCGTAGGGTTCCTTCCATAGGAGCTGGCAGTGTTCCGTAGGGTCCTCTAGGGTTGAGTAAGTGCCCGCAGGAGTCTGTCGGAATCCGTGGGATTCTGTAAGGTTCTGCAGGGTTCCGTAGGGGCCCGTAGAGTTCCGTAGTGGCTGGTAAAGTTCCCTAGGGCCCTGTACCGTTCCGTAACTGCCTGCAAGGGTCTTTAGGCTTCCGTAAGGGCTGGTAGGGTTCCATAAAGTTCCGTGGGTTCCTGCAGAGTTCTGCAAGTGCCCGCAAGGGCCTGTAGGGGCCCACAGTGTTTCTGCCAGGTTCCGTAGACTTCCGTAGGGGCCATATTTTTCTGTAGTGGCTGGTAGTATTCTGTAGGGGTCTGTAGGTTTCCGTAGGCACCTGCAGTGTTCTGTAGGAGCCCATAGGGTTTTAGTGAGGTTCCGTTGTGTTGCTAAGGGTCTTGTAGAGTGCTGTCGGGTCCTGGAGTATTCTGTAGGGTTCCAGAGGGCCTCGTAGGGTTCCGTCGAAATCTGTAGGGTTCCCTAGGGGCCCGTAGAGTCCCGTAGATTTCCGTAGGGACCTGTAGGGTTATGTAAGTGCCCGCAGGGGTTGGTAGGAGCTTGTAGGGTGCCATATGTTTCCAGAGGGTTGTGTAGGGTTCCGTAGGGGCCTGTGGTGTTCCCTAGGGGCCTGTAGAGTCTCGTACAGTTCCGTAGGGTCCTGTAGGTTTCCATAAGCGCCCGCAGAGGTCTGAAGGGGCCCATACTGTTCCGTAAGGATCCATAGGGTTCCGTAGAGCTTCGTAGGTTCCCTAGAGGCCTCTGGAGTACCGCAGGAGCCAGTAGTGTTCCGTAGGGTCCTCTAGGGTTGAGTAAGTGCCCGCAGGAGTCTGTAGGAATCCGTGGGATTCTGTAAGGTTCTGGAGGGTTCTGCAGGGTTCTGTAGGGGCCTGTAGAGTTCCGTAGTGGCTGGTAAAGTTCCGTAGGGCCCTGTGGGGTTCTGTATGGACTTGTAGGGTTCCATAGGGGCCTGCAGTGTTCTGTAAGTGCCCGTAGGTGTCTGTACGGGTCTGTAGGGTTCCGTAGGCACCTACAGTGTTCTGTAGGAGCCCATAGGGTTTTAGTGAGGTTCCGTTGTGTTGCTAAGGGTCTTGTAGAGTGCTGTCGGGTCCTGGAGTATTCTGTAGGGTTCCAGAGGGGCTCGTAGGGTTCCGTCGAAATCTGTAGGGTTCCCTAGGGGCCCGTAGAGTCCCATAGATTTCCGTAGGGGCCTGTAGGGTTGTGTAAGTGCCCGCAGGGGTTGGTAGGAGCTTGTAGGGTGCCATATGTTTCCGGAGGGTTGTGTAGGGTTCCGTAGGGGCCTGTGGTGTTCCCTAGGGGCCTGTAGAGTCTCGTACAGTTCCGTAGGGTCCTGTAGGTTTCCAATATCGCCCGCAGAGGTCTGAAGGGGCCCGTACTGTGCCGTAAGGATCCATAGGGTTCCGTAGAGCTTCGTAGGTTCCCTAGAGGCCTCTGGAGTACCGCAGGAGCCAGTAGTGTTCTGTAGGGGCCCGTAGGGTTCCTTCCATAGGAGCTGGCAGTGTTCCGTAGGGTCCTCTAGGGTTGAGTAAGTGCCCGCAGGAGTCTGTACGAATCCGTGGGATTCTGTAAGGTTCTGCAGGGTTCCGTAGGGGCCCGTAGAGTTCCGTAGTGGCTGGTAAAGTTCCCTAGGGCCCTGTACCGTTCCGTAACTGCCTGCAAGGGTCTTTAGGCTTCCGTAGGGGCTGGTAGGGTTCCATAAAGTTCCGTGGGTTCCTGCAGAGTTCTGCAAGTGCCCGCAAGGGCCTGTAGGGGCCCACAGTGTTTCTGCCAGGTTCCGTAGAGTTCCGTAGGGGCCATATTTTTCTGTAGTGACTGGTAGTGTTCTGTAGGGGTCTGTAGGTTTCCGTAGGCACCTACAGTGTTCTGTAGGAGCCCATAGGGTTTTAGTGAGGTTCCGTTGTGTTGCTAAGGGTCTTGTAGAGTGCTGTCGGGTCCTGGAGTATTCTGTAGGGTTCCAGAGGGGCTGGTAGGGTTCCGTCGAAATCTGTAGGGTTCCCTAGGGGCCCGTAGAGTCCCGTAGATTTCCGTAGGGACCTGTAGGGTTATGTAAGTGCCCGCAGGGGTTGGTAGGAGCTTGTAGGGTGCCATATGTTTCCAGAGGGTTGTGTAGGGTTCCGTAGGGGCCTGTGGTGTTCCCTAGGGGCCTGTAGAGTCTCGTACAGTTTCGGTAGGGTCCTGTAGGTTTCCATAAGCGCCCGCAGAGGTCTGAAGGGGCCCATACTGTTCCGTAAGGATCCATAGGGTTCCGTAGAGCTTCGTAGGTTCCCTAGAGGCCTCTGGAGTACCGCAGGAGCCAGTAGTGTTCCGTAGGGTCCTCTAGGGTTGAGTAAGTGCCCGCAGGAGTCTGTAGGAATCCGTGGGATTCTGTAAGGTTCTGGAGGGTTCTGCAGGGTTCCGTAGGGGCCCGTAGAGTTCCATAGTGGCTGGTTAAGTTCCCTAGGGCCCTGTACCGTTCCGTAACTGCCTGCAAGGGTCTTTAGGCTTCCGTAGGGGCTGGCAGGGTTCCATAAAGTTCCGTGGGTTCCTGCAGAGTTCTGCAAGTGCCCGCAAGGGCCTGTAGGGGCCCACAGTGTTTCTGCCAGGTTCCGTAGGGGCCATATTTTTCTGTAGTGGCTGGTAGTATTCTGTAGGGGTCTGTAGGTTTCCGTAGGCACCTACAGTGTTCTGTAGGAGCCCATAGGGTTTTAGTGAGGTTCCGTTGTGTTGCTAAGGGTCTTGTAGAGTGCTGTCGGGTCCTGGAGTATTCTGTAGGGTTCCAGAGGGGCTCGTAGGGTTCCGTCGAAATCTGTAGGGTTCCCTAGGGGCCCATAGAGTCCCGTAGATTGCCGTAGGGACCTGTAGGGTTGTGTAAGTGCTCGCAGGGGTTGGTAGGAGCTTGTAGGGTTCCATAAGTTTCCAGAGGGTTGTGTAGGGTTCCGTAGGGGCCTGTGGTGTTCCCTAGGGGCCTGTAGAGTGTCGTACGGTTCCGTAGGGGCCTGTGGTGTTCCCTAGGGGCCTGTAGAGTCTCGTACAGTTCCGTAGGGTCCTGTAGGTTTCCATAAGCGCCCGCAGAGGTCTGAAGGGGCCCATACTGTTCCGTAAGGATCCATAGGGTTCCGTAGAGCTTCGTAGGTTCCCTAGAGGCCTCTGGAGTACTGCAGGAGCCAGTAGTGTTCCGTAGGGTCCTCTAGGGTTGAGTAAGTGCCCGCAGGAGTCTGTAGGAATCCGTGGGATTCTGTAAGGTTCTGGAGGGTTCTGCAGGGTTCCGTAGGGGCCCGTAGAGTTCCGTAGTGGCTGGTAAAGTTCCGTAGGGCCCTGTGGGGTTCTGTATGGACCTTTAGGGTTCCATAGGGGCATGCAGTGTTCTGTAAGTGCCCGCAGGTGTCTGTAGGGTTCCGTAGGGGTCTCTAGGGTTCCGTAGGCACCTGCAGTGTTCTGTAGGAGCCCATAGGGTTTTAGTGAGGTTCCGTTGTGTTGCTAAGGGTCTTGTAGAGTGCTGTCGGGTCCTGGAGTATTCTGTAGGGTTCCAGAGGGGCTGGTAGGGTTCCGTCAAAATCTGTAGGGTTCCCTAGGGGCCCGTAGATTCCCGTAGTTTTCCGTAGGGACCTGTAGGGTTATGTAAGTGCCTGCAGGGGTTGGTAGGAGCTTGTAGGGTGCCATATGTTTCCGGAGGGTTGTGTAGGGTTCCGTAGGGGCCTGTGGTGTTCCCTAGGGGCCTGTAGAGTCTCGTACAGTTTCGGTAGGGTCCTGTAGGTTTCCATAAGCGCCCGCAGAGGTCTGAAGGGGCCCATACTGTTCCGTAAGGATCCATAGGGTTCCGTAGAGCTTCGTAGGTTCCCTAGAGGCCTGTGGAGTACCGCAGGAGCCAGTAGTGTTCCGTAGGGTCCTCTAGGGTTGAGTAAGTGCCCGCAGGAGTCTGTAGGAATCCGTGGGATTCTGTAAGGTTCTGGAGGGTTCTGCAGGGTTCCGTAGGGGCCCGTAGAGTTCCGTAGTGGCTGGTAAAGTTCCCTAGGGCCCTGTACCGTTCCGTAACTGCCTGCAAGGGACTTTAGGCTTCCGTAGGGGCTGGTAGGGTTCCATAAAGTTCCGTGGGTTCCTGCAGAGTTCTGCAAGTGCCCGCAAGGGCCTGTAGGGGCCCACAGTGTTTCTGCCAGGTTCCGTAGAGTTCCGTAGGGGCCATATTTTTCTGTAGTGGCTGGTAGTATTCTGTAGGGGTCTGTAGGTTTCCGTAGGCGCCTACAGTGTTCTGTAGGAGCCCATAGGGTTTTAGTGAGGTTCCGTTGTGTTGCTAAGGGTCTTGTAGAGTGCTGTCGGGTCCTGGAGTATTCTGTAGGGTTCCAGAGGGGCTCATAGGGTTCCATCGAAATCTATAGGGTTCCCTAGGGGCCCATAGAGTCCCGTAGATTTCCGTAGGGACCTGTAGGGTTGTGTAAGTGCCCACAGAAGTCTGTAGGAGTCTGTGGGATTCTGTAAGGTTCCGGAGGGTTCTGCAGGGTTCCGTAGGGGCCCGTAGAGTGTTTTAGTGGCTGGTAAAGTTCCGTAGGGCCCTGTGGGGTTCTGTATGGACCTGTAGGGTTCCGTAGGGGCCTGCAGGGTTCCGTAAATGCCCGCAGGTGTCTGTAGGGTTCCGTAGGGGTCTCTAGGGTTCCGTAGGCACCTGCAGTGTTCTGTAGGAGCCCATAGGGTTTTAGTGAGGTTCCGTTGTGTTGCTAAGGGTCTTGTAGAGTGCTGTCGGGTCCTGGAGTATTCTGTAGGGTTCCAGAGGGCCTCATAGGGTTCCATTGAAATCTATAGGGTTCCCTAGGGGCCCATAGAGTCTCGTAGATTGCCGTAGGGACCTGTAGGGTTGTGTAAGTGCTCGCAGGGGTTGGTAGGAGCTTGTAGGGTTCCATAAGTTTCCAGAGGGTTGTGTAGGGTTCCGTAGGGGCCTGTGGTGTTCCCTAGGGGCCTGTAGAGTCTCGTAGGGTTCCGTAGGGGCCTGTGGTGTTCCCTAGGGGCCTGTAGAGTCTCGTACAGTTCCGTAGGGTCCTGTAGGTTTCCATAAGTGCCCGCAGAGGTCTGAAGGGGCCCGTACTGTTCCGTAAGGATCCATAGGGCTCCGTAGAGCTTCGTAGGTTCCCTAGAGGCCTCTGGAGTACCGCAGGAGCCAGTAGTGTTGCGTAGGGTCCTCTAGGGTTGAGTAAGTGCCCGCAGGAGTCTGTAGGAATCCGTGGGATTCTGTAAGGTTCTGGAGGGTTCTGCAGGGTTCCGTAGGGACCCGTAGAGTTCCTTAGATTTCCGTAGGGACCTGTAGGGTTGTGTAAGTGCTCGCAGGGGTTGGTAGGAGCTTGTAGGGTTCCATAAGTTTCCAGAGGGTTGTGTAGGGTTCCGTAGGGGCCTGTGGTGTTCCCTAAGGGCCTGTAGAGTCTCGTATGGTTCCGTAGGGGCCTGTGGTGTTCCCTAGGGGCCTGTAGAGTCTCGTACAGTTCCGTATGGTCCTGTAGGTTTCCATAAGTGCCCGCAGAGGTCTGAATGGGCCCGTACTGTTCCGTAAGGATCCATAGGGCTCCGTAGAGCTTCGTAGGTTCCCTAGAGGCCTCTGGAGTACCGCAGGAGCCAGTAGTGTTCTGTAGGGGCCCGTAGGGTTCCTTCCATAGGGGCTGGCAGTGTTCCGTAGGGGCCTGTAGGGTTGTTTAAGTGCCCGCAGAAGTCTGTAGGAGTCTGTGGGATTCTGTCAGATTCCGGAGGGTTCTTCAGGGTTCCGTAGGGACCCGTAGAGTTCCATAGTGGCTGGTAAAGTTCCGTAGGGCCCTGTATGGTTCTGTATGGACATGTAGGGTTCCGTAGGGGCCTGCAGTATTCTGTAGGAGCCCATAGGGTTTTAGTGAGGTTCCGTTGTGTTGCTAAGGGTCTTGTAGAGTGCTGTCGGGTCCTGGAGTATTCTGTAGGGTTCCAGAGGGGCTGGTAGGGTTCCGTCGAAATCTGTAGGGTTCCCTAGGGGCCCGTAGAGTCCCGTAGATTTCCGTAGGGGCCTGTAGGGTTATGTAAGTGCCCGCAGGGGTTGGTAGGAGCTTGTAGGGTGCCATATGTTTCCGGAGGGTTGTGTAGAGTTCCGTAGGGGCCTGTGGTGTTCCCTAGGGGCCTGTAGAGTCTCGTACAGTTTCGGTAGGGTCCTGTAGGTTTCCATAAGCGCCCGCAGAGGTCTGAAGGGGCCCGTACTGTGCCGTAAGGATCCATAGGGTTCCGTAGAGCTTCGTAGGTTCCCTAGAGGCCTCTGGAGTACCGCAGGAGCCAGTAGTGTTGCGTAGGGTCCTCTAGGGTTGAGTAAGTGCCCGCAGGAGTCTGTAGGAATCCGTGGGATTCTGTAAGGTTCTGGAGGGTTCTGCAGGGTTCCGTAGGGGCCCGTAGAGTTCCGTAGTGGCTGGTAAAGTTCCGTAGGGCCCTGTACCGTTCCGTAACTGCCTGCAAGGGTCTTTAGGCTTCCGTAGGGGCTGGTAGGGTTCCATAAAGTTCCGTGGGTTCCTGCAGAGTTCTGCAAGTGCCCGCAAGGGCCTGTAGGGGCCCACAGTGTTTCTGCCAGGTTCCGTAGAGTTCCGTAGGGGCCATATTTTTCTGTAGTGGCTGGTAGTATTCTGTAGGGGTCTGTAGGTTTCCGTAGGCACCTGCAGTGTTCTGTAGGAGCCCATAGGGTTTTCGTGAGGTTCCGTTGTGTTGCTAAGGGTCTTGTAGAGTCCTGTCGCTTCCTGGAGTATTCTGTATGGTTCCAGAGGGGCTGGTAGGGTTCCGTCGAAATCTGAAGGGTTCCCTAGGGGCCCGTAGAGTCCCGTAGATTTCCGTAGGGGCCTGTAGGGTTATGTAAGTGCCCGCAGGGGTTGGTAGGAGCTTGTAGGGTGCCATATGTTTCCGGAGGGTTGTGTAGGGTTCCGTAGGGGCCTGTGGTGTTCCCTAGGGGCCTGTAGAGTCTCGTACAGTTCCGTAGGGTCCTGTAGGTTTCCATAAGCGCCCGCAGAGGTCTGAAGGGGCCCGTACTGTGCAGTAAGGATCCATAGGGTTCCGTAGAGCTTCGTAGGTTCCCTAGAGGCCTGTGGAGCACCGCAGGAGCCAGTAGTGTTCCGTAGGGTCCTCTAGGGTTGAGTAAGTGCCCGCAGGAGTCTGTAGGAATCCGTGGGATTCTGTAAGGTTCTGGAGGGTTCTGCAGGGTTCCGTAGGGGCCCGTAGAGTTCCGTAGTGGCTGGTAAAGTTCCCTAGGGCCCTGTACCGTTCCGTAACTGCCTGCAAGGGTCTTTAGGCTTCCGTAGGGGCTGGTAGGGTTCCATAAAGTTCCGTGGGTTCCTGCAGAGTTCTGCAAGTGCCCGTAGGGGCCCACAGTGTTTCTGCCAGGTTCCGTAGAGTTCCGTAGGGGCCATATTTTTCTGTAGTGGCTGGTAGTATTCTGTAGGGGTCTGTAGGTTTCCGTAGGCGCCTACAGTGTTCTGTAGGAGCCCATAGGGTTTTCGTGAGGTTCCGTTGTGTTGCTAAGGGTCTTGTAGAGTGCTGTCGGGTCCTGGAGTATTCTGTAGGGTTCCAGAGGGGCTCGTAGGGTTCCATCGAAATCTATAGGGTTCCGTAGGGGCCCATAGAGTCCCGTAGATTTCCGTAGGGACCTGTAGGGTTGTGTAAGTGCCCGCAGAAGTCTGTAGGAGTCTGTGGGATTCTGTCAGATTCCGGAGGGTTCTGCAGGGTTCCGTAGGGACCCGTAGAGTTCCATAGTGGCTGGTAAAGTTCCGTAGGGCCCTGTGGGGTTCTGTATGGACCTGTAGGGTTCCGTAGGGGCCTGCAGTGTTCTGTAAGTGCCCGTAGGTGTCTGTACGGGTCTGTAGGGTTCCGTAGGCACCTGCAGTGTTCTGTAGGAGCCCATAGGGTTTTAGTGAGGTTCCGTTGTGTTGCTAAGGGTCTTGTAGAGTGCTGTCGGGTCCTGGAGTATTCTGTAGGGTTCCAGAGGGGCTCGTAGGGTTCCGTCGAAATCTGAAGGGTTCCCTAGGGGCCCATAGAGTCCGGTAGATTTCCGTAGGGGCCTGTAGGGTTGTGTAAGTGCCCGCAGGGGTTGGTAGGAGCTTGTAGGGTGCCATATGTTTCCGGAGGGTTGTGTAGGGTTCCGTAGGGGCCTGTGGTGTTCCCTAGGGGCCTGTAGAGTCTCGTACAGTTCCGTAGGGTCCTGTAGGTTTCCATAAGCGCCCGCAGAGGTCTGAAGGGGCCCGTACTGTGCCGTAAGGATCCATAGGGTTCCGTAGAGCTTCGTAGGTTCCCTAGAGGCCTCTGGAGTACCGCAGGAGCCAGTAGTGTTGCGTAGGGTCCTCTAGGGTTGAGTAAGTGCCCGCAGGAGTCTGTAGGAATCCGTGGGATTCTGTAAGGTTCTGGAGGGTTCTGCAGGGTTCCGTAGGGGCCCGTAGAGTTCCGTAGTGGCTGGTAAAGTTCCGTAGGGCCCTGTACCGTTCCGTAACTGCCTGCAAGGGTCTTTAGGCTTCCGTAGGGGCTGGTAGGGTTCCATAAAGTTCCGTGGGTTCCTGCAGAGTTCTGCAAGTGCCCGCAAGGGCCTGTAGGGGCCCACAGTGTTTCTGCCAGGTTCCGTAGAGTTCCGTAGGGGCCATATTTTTCTGTAGTGGCTGGTAGTATTCTGTAGGGGTCTGTAGGTTTCCGTAGGCACCTGCAGTGTTCTGTAGGAGCCCATAGGGTTTTCGTGAGGTTCCGTTGTGTTGCTAAGGGTCTTGTAGAGTCCTGTCGCTTCCTGGAGTATTCTGTATGGTTCCAGAGGGGCTGGTAGGGTTCCGTCGAAATCTGAAGGGTTCCCTAGGGGCCCGTAGAGTCCCGTAGATTTCCGTAGGGGCCTGTAGGGTTATGTAAGTGCCCGCAGGGGTTGGTAGGAGCTTGTAGGGTGCCATATGTTTCCGGAGGGTTGTGTAGGGTTCCGTAGGGGCCTGTGGTGTTCCCTAGGGGCCTGTAGAGTCTCGTACAGTTCCGTAGGGTCCTGTAGGTTTCCATAAGCGCCCGCAGAGGTCTGAAGGGGCCCGTACTGTGCAGTAAGGATCCATAGGGTTCCGTAGAGCTTCGTAGGTTCCCTAGAGGCCTGTGGAGCACCGCAGGAGCCAGTAGTGTTCCGTAGGGTCCTCTAGGGTTGAGTAAGTGCCCGCAGGAGTCTGTAGGAATCCGTGGGATTCTGTAAGGTTCTGGATGGTTCTGCAGGGTTCCGTAGGGGCCCGTAGAGTTCCGTAGTGGCTGGTAAAGTTCCCTAGGGCCCTGTACCGTTCCGTAACTGCCTGCAAGGGTCTTTAGGCTTCCGTAGGGGCTGGTAGGGTTCCATAAAGTTCCGTGGGTTCCTGCAGAGTTCTGCAAGTGCCCGCAAGGGCCTGTAGGGGCCCACAGTGTTTCTGCCAGGTTCCGTAGAGTTCCGTAGGGGCCATATTTTTCTGTAGTGGCTGGTAGTATTCTGTAGGGGTCTGTAGGTTTCCGTAGGCGCCTACAGTGTTCTGTAGGAGCCCATAGGGTTTTCGTGAGGTTCCGTTGTGTTGCTAAGGGTCTTGTAGAGTGCTGTCGGGTCCTGGAGTATTCTGTAGGGTTCCAGAGGGGCTCGTAGGGTTCCATCGAAATCTATAGGGTTCCGTAGGGGCCCATAGAGTCCCGTAGATTTCCGTAGGGACCTGTAGGGTTGTGTAAGTGCCCGCAGAAGTCTGTAGGAGTCTGTGGGATTCTGTCAGATTCCGGAGGGTTCTGCAGGGTTCCGTAGGGACCCGTAGAGTTCCATAGTGGCTGGTAAAGTTCCGTAGGGCCCTGTGGGGTTCTGTATGGACCTGTAGGGTTCCGTAGGGGCCTGCAGTGTTCTGTAAGTGCCCGTAGGTGTCTGTACGGGTCTGTAGGGTTCCGTAGGCACCTGCAGTGTTCTGTAGGAGCCCATAGGGTTTTAGTGAGGTTCCGTTGTGTTGCTAAGGGTCTTGTAGAGTGCTGTCGGGTCCTGGAGTATTCTGTAGGGTTCCAGAGGGGCTCGTAGGGTTCCGTCGAAATCTGAAGGGTTCCCTAGGGGCCCATAGAGTCCGGTAGATTTCCGTAGGGGCCTGTAGGGTTGTGTAAGTGCCCGCAGGGGTTGGTAGGAGCTTGTAGGGTGCCATATGTTTCCGGAGGGTTGTGTAGGGTTCCGTAGGGGCCTGTGGTGTTCCCTAGGGGCCTGTAGAGTCTCGTACAGTTCCGTAGGGTCCTGTAGGTTTCCATAAGCGCCCGCAGAGGTCTGAAGGGGCCCGTACTGTGCCGTAAGGATCCATAGGGTTCCGTAGAGCTTCGTAGGTTCCCTAGAGGCCTCTGGAGTACCGCAGGAGCCAGTAGTGTTGCGTAGGGTCCTCTAGGGTTGAGTAAGTGCCCGCAGGAGTCTGTAGGAATCCGTGGGATTCTGTAAGGTTCTGGAGGGTTCTGCAGGGTTCCGTAGGGGCCCGTAGAGTTCCGTAGTGGCTGGTAAAGTTCCGTAGGGCCCTGTACCGTTCCGTAACTGCCTGCAAGGGTCTTTAGGCTTCCGTAGGGGCTGGTAGGGTTCCATAAAGTTCCGTGGGTTCCTGCAGAGTTCTGCAAGTGCCCGCAAGGGCCTGTAGGGGCCCACAGTGTTTCTGCCAGGTTCCGTAGAGTTCCGTAGGGGCCATATTTTTCTGTAGTGGCTGGTAGTATTCTGTAGGGGTCTGTAGGTTTCCGTAGGCACCTGCAGTGTTCTGTAGGAGCCCATAGGGTTTTCGTGAGGTTCCGTTGTGTTGCTAAGGGTCTTGTAGAGTCCTGTCAGGTCCTGGAGTATTCTGTAGAGTTCCAGAGGGGCTGGTAGGGTTCCGTCGAAATCTGAAGGGTTCCCTAGGAGCCCGTAGAGTCCCGTAGATTTCCGTAGGGGCCTGTAGGGTTATGTAAGTGCCCGCAGGGGTTGGTAGGAGCTTGTAGGGTGCCATATGTTTCCGGAGGGTTGTGTAGAGTTCCGTAGGGGCCTGTGGTGTTCCCTAGGGGCCTGTAGAGTCTCGTACAGTTTCGGTAGGGTCCTGTAGGTTTCCATAAGCGCCCGCAGAGGTCTGAAGGGGCCCGTACTGTGCCGTAAGGATCCATAGGGTTCCGTAGAGCTTCGTAGGTTCCCTAGAGGCCTCTGGAGTACCGCAGGAGCCAGTAGTGTTGCGTAGGGTCCTCTAGGGTTGAGTAAGTGCCCGCAGGAGTCTGTAGGAATCCGTGGGATTCTGTAAGGTTCTGGAGGGTTCTGCAGGGTTCCGTAGGGGCCCATAGAGTTCCTTAGATTTCCGTAGGGACCTGTAGGGTTGTGTAAGTGCTCGCAGGGGTTGGTAGGAGCTTGTAGGGTTCCATAAGTTTCCAGAGGGTTGTGTAGGGTTCCGTAGGGGCCTGTGGTGTTCCCTAAGGGCCTGTAGAGTCTCGTACGGTTCCGTAGGGGCCTGTGGTGTTCCCTAGGGGCCTGTAGAGTCTCATACAGTTCCGTAGGGTCCTGTAGGTTTCCATAAGTGCCCGCAGAGGTCTGAATGGGCCCGTACTGTTCCGTAAGGATCCACAGGGCTCCGTAGAGCTTCGTAGGTTCCCTAGAGGCCTCTGGAGTACCGCAGGAGCCAGTAGTGTTCTGTAGGGGCCCGTAGGGTTCCTTCCATAGGGGCTGGCAGTGTTCCGTAGGGGCCTGTAGGGTTGTTTAAGTGCCCGCAGAAGTCTGTAGGAGTCTGTGGGATTCTGTCAGATTCCGGAGGGTTCTTCAGGGTTCCGTAGGGACCCGTAGAGTTCCATAGTGGCTGGTAAAGTTCCGTAGGGCCCTGTGGGGTTCTGTATGGACCTGTAGGGTTCCGTAGGGGCCTGCAGTATTCTGTAGGAGCCCATAGGGTTTTAGTGAGGTTCCGTTGTGTTGCTAAGGGTCTTGTAGAGTGCTGTCGGGTCCTGGAGTATTCTGTAGGGTTCCAGAGGGCCTCATAGGGTTCCATCGAAATCTATAGGGTTCCCTAGGGGCCCGATAGAGTCCCGTAGATTTCCGTAGGGACCTGTAGGGTTGTGTAAGTGCCCGCAGAAGTCTGTAGGAGTCTGTGGGATTCTGTAAGGTTCTGGAGGGTTCTGCAGGGTTCCGTAGGGACCCGTAGAGTTCCGTAGTGGCTGGTAAAGTTCCGTAGGGCCCTGTGGGGTTCTGTATGGACCTGTAGGGTTCCGTAGGGGCCTGCAGGGTTCCGTAGGCACCTGCAGTGTTCTGTAGGAGCCCATAGGGTTTCGTGAGGTTCCGTTGTGTTGCTAAGGGTCTTGTAGAGTGCTGTCGCTTCCTGGAGTATTCTGTATGGTTCCAGAGGGGCTGGTAGGGTTCCGTCGAAATCTGAAGGGTTCCCTAGGGGCCCGTAGAGTCCCGTAGATTTCCGTAGGGGCCTGTAGGGTTATGTAAGTGCCCGCAGGGGTTGGTAGGAGCTTGTAGGGTGCCATATGTTTCCGGAGGGTTGTGTAGAGTTCCGTAGGGGCCTGTGGTGTTCCCTAGGGGCCTGTAGAGTCTCGTACAGTTCCGTAGGGTCCTGTAGGTTTCCATAAGCACCCGCAGAGGTCTGAATGGGCTCGTACTGTTCCGTAAGGATCCATAGGGTTCCGTAGAGCTTCGTAGGTTCCCTAGAGGCCTGTGGAGTACCGTAGGAGCCAGTAGTGTTCCGTAGGGTCCTCTAGGGTTGAGTAAGTGCCCGCAGGAGTCTGTAGGAATCCGTGGGATTCTGTAAGGTTCTGGAGGGTTCTGCAGGGTTCCGTAGGGGCCCGTAGAGTTCCGTAGTGGCTGGTAAAGTTCCCTAGGGCCCTGTACCGTCCCGTAACTGCCTGCAAGGGTCTTTAGGCTTCCGTAGGGGCTGGTAGGGTTCCATAAAGTTCCGTGGGTTCCTGCAGAGTTCTGCAAGTGCCCGCAAGGGCCAGTAGGGGCCCACAGTGTTTCTGCCAGGTTCCGTAGAGTTCCGTAGGGGCCATATTTTTCTGTAGTGGCTGGTAGTATTCTGTAGGGGTCTGTAGGTTTCCGTAGGCGCCTACAGTGTTCTGTAGGAGCCCATAGGGTTTTAGTGAGGTTCCGTTGTGTTGCTAAGGGTCTTGTAGAGTGCTGTCGGGTCCTGGAGTATTCTGTAGGGTTCCAGAGGGCCTCATAGGGTTCCATCGAAATCTATAGGGTTCCCTAGGGGCCCATAGAGTCCCGTAGATTTCCGTAGGGACCTGTAGGGTTGTGTAAGTGCCCGCAGAAGTCTGTAGGAGTCTGTGGGATTCTGTAAGGTTCCGGAGGGTTCTGCAGGGTTCCGTAGGGGCCCGTAGAGTTCCTTAGTGGCTGGTAAAGTTCCGTAGGGCCCTGTGGGGTTCTGTATGGACCTGTAGGGTTCCGTAGGGGCCTGCAGGGTTCCGTAAGTGCCCGCAGGTGTCTGTAGGGTTCCGTAGGGGTCTGTAGGGTTCCGTAGGAGCCTGCAGTGTTCTGTAGGAGCCCATAGGGTTTTAGTGAGGTTCCGTTGTGTTGCTAAGGGTCTTGTAGAGTGCTGTCGGGTCCTGGAGTATTCTGTAGGGTTCCAGAGGGGCTCGTAGGGTTCCGTCGAAATCTGTAGGGTTCCCTAAGGGCCCATAGAGTCCCGTAGATTGCCGTAGGGACCTGTAGGGTTGTGTAAGTGCTCGCAGGGGTTGGTAGGAGCTTGTAGGGTTCCATAAGTTTCCAGAGGGTTGTGTAGGGTTCCGTAGGGGCCTGTGGTGTTCCCTAGGGGCCTGTAGAGTCTCGTACAGTTCCGTAGGGTCCTGTAGGTTTCCATAAGCGCCCGCAGAGGTCTGAAGGGGCCCGTACTGTTCCGTAAGGATCCATAGGGTTCCGTTGAGCTTCGTAGGTTCCCTAGACGCCTCTGGAGTACCGCAGGAGCCAGTAGTGTTCCGTAGGGGCCCGTAGGGTTCCTTCCATAGGAGCTGGCAGTGTTCCGTAGGGTCCTCTAGGGTTGAGTAAGTGCCCGCAGGAGTCTGTAGGAATCCGTGGGATTCTGTAAGGTTCTGGAGGGTTCTGCAGGGTTCCGTAGGGGCCCGTAGAGTTCCGTAGTGGCTGGTAAAGTTCCGTAGGGTCTGTACCGTTCCGTAACTGCCTGCAAGGGTCTTTAGGCTTCCGTAGGGGCTGGTAGGGTTCCATAAAGTTCCGTGGGTTCCTGCAGAGTTCTGCAAGTGCCCGCAAGGGCCTGTAGGGGCCCACAGTGTTTCTGCCAGGTTCCGTAGAGTTCCGTAGGGGCCATATTTTTCTGTAGTGGCTGGTAGTATTCTGTAGGGGTCTGTAGGTTTCCGTAGGCACCTGCAGTGTTCTGTAGGAGCCCATAGGGTTTTCGTGAGGTTCCGTTGTGTTGCTAAGGGTCTTGTAGAGTGCTGTCGCTTCCTGGAGTATTCTGTATGGTTCCAGAGGGGCTGGTAGGGTTCCGTCGAAATCTGAAGGGTTCCCTAGGGGCCCGTAGAGTCCTGTAGATTTCCGTAGGGGCCTGTAGGGTTATGTAAGTGCCCGCAGGGGTTGGTAGGAGCTTGTAGGGTGCCATATGTTTCCGGAGGGTTGTGTAGGGTTCCGTAGGGGCCTGTGGTGTTCCCTAGGGGCCTGTAGAGTCTCGTACAGTTCCGTAGGGTCCTGTAGGTTTCCATAAGCGCCCGCAGAGGTCTGAAGGGGCCCATACTGTGCAGTAAGGATCCATAGGGTTCCGTAGAGCTTCGTAGGTTCCCTAGAGGCCTGTGGAGCACCGCAGGAGCCAGTAGTGTTCCGTAGGGTCCTCTAGGGTTGAGTAAGTGCCCGCAGGAGTCTGTAGGAATCCGTGGGATTCTGTAAGGTTCTGGAGGGTTCTGCAGGGTTCCGTAGGGGCCCGTAGAGTTCCGTAGTGGCTGGTAAAGTTCCCTAGGGCCCTGTACCGTTCCGTAACTGCCTGCAAGGGTCTTTAGGCTTCCGTAGGGGCTGGTAGGGTTCCATAAAGTTCCGTGGGTTCCTGCAGAGTTCTGCAAGTGCCCGCAAGGGCCTGTAGGGGCCCACAGTGTTTCTGCCAGGTTCCGTAGAGTTCCGTAGGGGCCATATTTTTCTGTAGTGGCTGGTAGTATTCTGTAGGGGTCTGTAGGTTTCCGTAGGCGCCTACAGTGTTCTGTAGGAGCCCATAGGGTTTTCGTGAGGTTCCGTTGTGTTGCTAAGGGTCTTGTAGAGTGCTGTCGGGTCCTGGAGTATTCTGTAGGGTTCCAGAGGGGCTCGTAGGGTTCCATCGAAATCTATAGGGTTCCGTAGGGGCCCATAGAGTCCCGTAGATTTCCGTAGGGACCTGTAGGGTTGTGTAAGTGCCCGCAGAAGTCTGTAGGAGTCTGTGGGATTCTGTCAGATTCCGGAGGGTTCTGCAGGGTTCCGTAGGGACCCGTAGAGTTCCATAGTGGCTGGTAAAGTTCCGTAGGGCCCTGTGGGGTTCTGTATGGACCTGTAGGGTTCCGTAGGGGCCTGCAGTGTTCTGTAAGTGCCCGTAGGTGTCTGTACGGGTCTGTAGGGTTCCGTAGGCACCTGCAGTGTTCTGTAGGAGCCCATAGGGTTTTAGTGAGGTTCCGTTGTGTTGCTAAGGGTCTTGTAGAGTGCTGTCGGGTCCTGGAGTATTCTGTAGGGTTCCAGAGGGGCTCGTAGGGTTCCGTCGAAATCTGAAGGGTTCCCTAGGGGCCCATAGAGTCCGGTAGATTTCCGTAGGGGCCTGTAGGGTTGTGTAAGTGCCCGCAGGGGTTGGTAGGAGCTTGTAGGGTGCCATATGTTTCCGGAGGGTTGTGTAGGGTTCCGTAGGGGCCTGTGGTGTTCCCTAGGGGCCTGTAGAGTCTCGTACAGTTCCGTAGGGTCCTGTAGGTTTCCATAAGCGCCCGCAGAGGTCTGAAGGGGCCCGTACTGTGCCGTAAGGATCCATAGGGTTCCGTAGAGCTTCGTAGGTTCCCTAGAGGCCTCTGGAGTACCGCAGGACCCAGTAGTGTTCCGTAGGGTCCTCTAGGGTTGAGTAAGTGCCCGCAGGAGTCTGTAGGAATCCGTGGGATTCTGTAAGGTTCTGGAGGGTTCTGCAGGGTTCCGTAGGGGCCCGTAGAGTTCCGTAGTGGCTGGTAAAGTTCCGTAGGGCCCTGTACCGTTCCGTAACTGCCTGCAAGGGTCTTTAGGCTTCCGTAGGGGCTGGTAGGGTTCCATAAAGTTCCGTGGGTTCCTGCAGAGTTCTGCAAGTGCCCGCAAGGGCCTGTAGGGGCCCACAGTGTTTCTGCCAGGTTCCGTAGAGTTCCGTAGGGGCCATATTTTTCTGTAGTGGCTGGTAGTATTCTGTAGGGGTCTGTAGGTTTCCGTAGGCACCTGCAGTGTTCTGTAGGAGCCCATAGGGTTTTAGTGAGGTTCCGTTGTGTTGCTAAGGGTCTTGTAGAGTGCTGTCGGGTCCTGGAGTATTCTGTAGGGTTCCAGAGGGGCTCGTAGGGTTCCGTCGAAATCTGTAGGGTTCCCTAAGGGCCCATAGAGTCCCGTAGATTGCCGTAGGGACCTGTAGGGTTGTGTAAGTGCTCGCAGGGGTTGGTAGGAGCTTGTAGGGTTCCATAAGTTTCCGGAGGGTTGTGTAGGGTTCCGTAGGGGCCTGTGGTGTTCCCTAGGGGCCTGTAGAGTCTCGTACAGTTCCGTAGGGTCCTGTAGGTTTCCATAAGCGCCCGCAGAGGTCTGAAGGGGCCCGTACTGTGCAGTAAGGATCCATAGGGTTCCGTTGAGCTTCGTAGGTTCCCTAGACGCCTCTGGAGTACCGCAGGAGCCAGTAGTGTTCCGTAGGGGCCCGTAGGGTTCCTTCCATAGGAGCTGGCAGTGTTCCGTAGGGTCCTCTAGGGTTGAGTAAGTGCCCGCAGGAGTCTGTAGGAATCCGTGGGATTCTGTAAGGTTCTGGAGGGTTCTGCAGGGTTCCGTAGGGGCCCGTAGAGTTCCGTAGTGGCTGGTAAAGTTCCGTAGGGTCTGTACCGTTCCGTAACTGCCTGCAAGGGTCTTTAGGCTTCCGTAGGGGCTGGTAGGGTTCCATAAAGTTCCGTGGGTTCCTGCAGAGTTCTGCAAGTGCCCGCAAGGGCCTGTAGGGGCCCACAGTGTTTCTGCCAGGTTCCGTAGAGTTCCGTAGGGGCCATATTTTTCTGTAGTGGCTGGTAGTATTCTGTAGGGGTCTGTAGGTTTCCGTAGGCACCTGCAGTGTTCTGTAGGAGCCCATAGGGTTTTCGTGAGGTTCCGTTGTGTTGCTAAGGGTCTTGTAGAGTCCTGTCAGGTCCTGGAGTATTCTGTAGAGTTCCAGAGGGGCTGGTAGGGTTCCGTCGAAATCTGAAGGGTTCCCTAGGGGCCCGTAGAGTCCCGTAGATTTCCGTAGGGGCCTGTAGGGTTATGTAAGTGCCCGCAGGGGTTGGTAGGAGCTTGTAGGGTGCCATATGTTTCCGGAGGGTTGTGTAGAGTTCCGTAGGGGCCTGTGGTGTTCCCTAGGGGCCTGTAGAGTCTCGTACAGTTTCGGTAGGGTCCTGTAGGTTTCCATAAGCGCCCGCAGAGGTCTGAAGGGGCCCGTACTGTTCCGTAAGGATCCATAGGGTTCCGTAGAGCTTCGTAGGTTCCCTAGAGGCCTCTGGAGTACCGCAGGAGCCAGTAGTGTTGCGTAGGGTCCTCTAGGGTTGAGTAAGTGCCCGCAGGAGTCTGTAGGAATCCGTGGGATTCTGTAAGGTTCTGGAGGGTTCTGCAGGGTTCCGTAGGGGCCCATAGAGTTCCTTAGATTTCCGTAGGGACCTGTAGGGTTGTGTAAGTGCTCGCAGGGGTTGGTAGGAGCTTGTAGGGTTCCATATGTTTCCAGAGGGTTGTGTAGGGTTCCGTAGGGGCCTGTGGTGTTCCCTAAGGGCCTGTAGAGTCTCGTATGGTTCCGTAGGGGCCTGTGGTGTTCCCTAGGGGCCTGTAGAGTCTCATACAGTTCCGTAGGGTCCTGTAGGTTTCCATAAGTGCCCGCAGAGGTCTGAATGGGCCCGTACTGTTCCGTAAGGATCCACAGGGCTCCGTAGAGCTTCGTAGGTTCCCTAGAGGCCTCTGGAGTACCGCAGGAGCCAGTAGTGTTCTGTAGGGGCCCGTAGGGTTCCTTCCATAGGGGCTGGCAGTGTTCCGTAGGGGCCTGTAGGGTTGTTTAAGTGCCCGCAGAAGTCTGTAGGAGTCTGTGGGATTCTGTCAGATTCCGGAGGGTTCTTCAGGGTTCCGTAGGGACCCGTAGAGTTCCATAGTGGCTGGTAAAGTTCCGTAGGGCCCTGTGGGGTTCTGTATGGACCTGTAGGGTTCCGTAGGGGCCTGCAGTATTCTGTAGGAGCCCATAGGGTTTTAGTGAGGTTCCGTTGTGTTGCTAAGGGTCTTGTAGAGTGCTGTCGGGTCCTGGAGTATTCTGTAGGGTTCCAGAGGGCCTCATAGGGTTCCATCGAAATCTATAGGGTTCCCTAGGGGCCCGATAGAGTCCCGTAGATTTCCGTAGGGGCCTGTAGGGTTATGTAAGTGCCCGCAGGGGTTGGTAGGAGCTTGTAGGGTGCCATATGTTTCCGGAGGGTTGTGTAGGGTTCCGTAGGGGCCTGTGGTGTTCCCTAGGGGCCTGTAGAGTCTCGTACAGTTCCGTAGGGTCCTGTAGGTTTCCATAAGCGCCCGCAGAGGTCTGAAGGGGCCCATACTGTGCAGTAAGGATCCATAGGGTTCCGTAGAGCTTCGTAGGTTCCCTAGATGCCTGTGGAGCACCGCAGGAGCCAGTAGTGTTCCGTAGGGTCCTCTAGGGTTGAGTAAGTGCCCGCAGGAGTCTGTAGGAATCCGTGGGATTCTGTAAGGTTCTGGAGGGTTCTGCAGGGTTCCGTAGGGGCCCGTAGAGTTCCGTAGTGGCTGGTAAAGTTCCCTAGGGCCCTGTACCGTTCCGTAACTGCCTGCAAGGGTCTTTAGGCTTCCGTAGGGGCTGGTAGGGTTCCATAAAGTTCCGTGGGTTCCTGCAGAGTTCTGCAAGTGCCCGCAAGGGCCTGTAGGGGCCCACAGTGTTTCTGCCAGGTTCCGTAGAGTTCCGTAGGGGCCATATTTTTCTGTAGTGGCTGGTAGTATTCTGTAGGGGTCTGTAGGTTTCCGTAGGCGCCTACAGTGTTCTGTAGGAGCCCATAGGGTTTTCGTGAGGTTCCGTTGTGTTGCTAAGGGTCTTGTAGAGTGCTGTCGGGTCCTGGAGTATTCTGTAGGGTTCCAGAGGGGCTCGTAGGGTTCCATCGAAATCTATAGGGTTCCGTAGGGGCCCATAGAGTCCCGTAGATTTCCGTAGGGACCTGTAGGGTTGTGTAAGTGCCCGCAGAAGTCTGTAGGAGTCTGTGGGATTCTGTCAGATTCCGGAGGGTTCTGCAGGGTTCCGTAGGGACCCGTAGAGTTCCATAGTGGCTGGTAAAGTTCCGTAGGGCCCTGTGGGGTTCTGTATGGACCTGTAGGGTTCCGTAGGGGCCTGCAGTGTTCTGTAAGTGCCCGTAGGTGTCTGTACGGGTCTGTAGGGTTCCGTAGGCACCTGCAGTGTTCTGTAGGAGCCCATAGGGTTTTAGTGAGGTTCCGTTGTGTTGCTAAGGGTCTTGTAGAGTGCTGTCGGGTCCTGGAGTATTCTGTAGGGTTCCAGAGGGGCTCGTAGGGTTCCGTCGAAATCTGAAGGGTTCCCTAGGGGCCCATAGAGTCCGGTAGATTTCCGTAGGGGCCTGTAGGGTTGTGTAAGTGCCCGCAGGGGTTGGTAGGAGCTTGTAGGGTGCCATATGTTTCCGGAGGGTTGTGTAGGGTTCCGTAGGGGCCTGTGGTGTTCCCTAGGGGCCTGTAGAGTCTCGTACAGTTCCGTAGGGTCCTGTAGGTTTCCATAAGCGCCCGCAGAGGTCTGAAGGGGCCCGTACTGTGCCGTAAGGATCCATAGGGTTCCGTAGAGCTTCGTAGGTTCCCTAGAGGCCTCTGGAGTACCGCAGGAGCCAGTAGTGTTCCGTAGGGTCCTCTAGGGTTGAGTAAGTGCCCGCAGGAGTCTGTAGGAATCCGTGGGATTCTGTAAGGTTCTGGAGGGTTCTGCAGGGTTCCGTAGGGGCCCGTAGAGTTCCGTAGTGGCTGGTAAAGTTCCGTAGGGCCCTGTACCGTTCCGTAACTGCCTGCAAGGGTCTTTAGGCTTCCGTAGGGGCTGGTAGGGTTCCATAAAGTTCCGTGGGTTCCTGCAGAGTTCTGCAAGTGCCCGCAAGGGCCTGTAGGGGCCCACAGTGTTTCTGCCAGGTTCCGTAGAGTTCCGTAGGGGCCATATTTTTCTGTAGTGGCTGGTAGTATTCTGTAGGGGTCTGTAGGTTTCCGTAGGCACCTGCAGTGTTCTGTAGGAGCCCATAGGGTTTTAGTGAGGTTCCGTTGTGTTGCTAAGGGTCTTGTAGAGTGCTGTCGGGTCCTGGAGTATTCTGTAGGGTTCCAGAGGGGCTCGTAGGGTTCCGTCGAAATCTGTAGGGTTCCCTAAGGGCCCATAGAGTCCCGTAGATTGCCGTAGGGACCTGTAGGGTTGTGTAAGTGCTCGCAGGGGTTGGTAGGAGCTTGTAGGGTTCCATAAGTTTCCGGAGGGTTGTGTAGGGTTCCGTAGGGGCCTGTGGTGTTCCCTAGGGGCCTGTAGAGTCTCGTACAGTTCCGTAGGGTCCTGTAGGTTTCCATAAGCGCCCGCAGAGGTCTGAAGGGGCCCGTACTGTTCCGTAAGGATCCATAGGGTTCCGTTGAGCTTCGTAGGTTCCCTAGACGCCTCTGGAGTACCGCAGGAGCCAGTAGTGTTCCGTAGGGGCCCGTAGGGTTCCTTCCATAGGAGCTGGCAGTGTTCCGTAGGGTCCTCTAGGGTTGAGTAAGTGCCCGCAGGAGTCTGTAGGAATCCGTGGGATTCTGTAAGGTTCTGGAGGGTTCTGCAGGGTTCCGTAGGGGCCCGTAGAGTTCCGTAGTGGCTGGTAAAGTTCCGTAGGGTCTGTACCGTTCCGTAACTGCCTGCAAGGGTCTTTAGGCTTCCGTAGGGGCTGGTAGGGTTCCATAAAGTTCCGTGGGTTCCTGCAGAGTTCTGCAAGTGCCCGCAAGGGCCTGTAGGGGCCCACAGTGTTTCTGCCAGGTTCCGTAGAGTTCCGTAGGGGCCATATTTTTCTGTAGTGGCTGGTAGTATTCTGTAGGGGTCTGTAGGTTTCCGTAGGCACCTGCAGTGTTCTGTAGGAGCCCATAGGGTTTTAGTGAGGTTCCGTTGTGTTGCTAAGGGTCTTGTAGAGTCCTGTCAGGTCCTGGAGTATTCTGTAGAGTTCCAGAGGGGCTGGTAGGGTTCCGTCGAAATCTGAAGGGTTCCCTAGGGGCCCGTAGAGTCCCGTAGATTTCCGTAGGGGCCTGTAGGGTTATGTAAGTGCCCGCAGGGGTTGGTAGGAGCTTGTAGGGTGCCATATGTTTCCGGAGGGTTGTGTAGAGTTCCGTAGGGGCCTGTGGTGTTCCCTAGGGGCCTGTAGAGTCTCGTACAGTTTCGGTAGGGTCCTGTAGGTTTCCATAAGCGCCCACAGAGGTCTGAAGGGGCCCGTACTGTGCCGTAAGGATCCATAGGGTTCCGTAGAGCTTCGTAGGTTCCCTAGAGGCCTCTGGAGTACCGCAGGAGCCAGTAGTGTTGCGTAGGGTCCTCTAGGGTTGAGTAAGTGCCCGCAGGAGTCTGTAGGAATCCGTGGGATTCTGTAAGGTTCTGGAGGGTTCTGCAGGGTTCCGTAGGGGCCCATAGAGTTCCTTAGATTTCCGTAGGGACCTGTAGGGTTGTGTAAGTGCTCGCAGGGGTTGGTAGGAGCTTGTAGGGTTCCATAAGTTTCCAGAGGGTTGTGTAGGGTTCCGTAGGGGCCTGTGGTGTTCCCTAAGGGCCTGTAGAGTCTCGTACGGTTCCGTAGGGGCCTGTGGTGTTCCCTAGGGGCCTGTAGAGTCTCATACAGTTCCGTAGGGTCCTGTAGGTTTCCATAAGTGCCCGCAGAGGTCTGAATGGGCCCGTACTGTTCCGTAAGGATCCACAGGGCTCCGTAGAGCTTCGTAGGTTCCCTAGAGGCCTCTGGAGTACCGCAGGAGCCAGTAGTGTTCTGTAGGGGCCCGTAGGGTTCCTTCCATAGGGGCTGGCAGTGTTCCGTAGGGGCCTGTAGGGTTGTTTAAGTGCCCGCAGAAGTCTGTAGGAGTCTGTGGGATTCTGTCAGATTCCGGAGGGTTCTTCAGGGTTCCGTAGGGACCCGTAGAGTTCCATAGTGGCTGGTAAAGTTCCGTAGGGCCCTGTGGGGTTCTGTATGGACCTGTAGGGTTCCGTAGGGGCCTGCAGTATTCTGTAGGAGCCCATAGGGTTTTAGTGAGGTTCCGTTGTGTTGCTAAGGGTCTTGTAGAGTGCTGTCGGGTCCTGGAGTATTCTGTAGGGTTCCAGAGGGCCTCATAGGGTTCCATCGAAATCTATAGGGTTCCCTAGGGGCCCGATAGAGTCCCGTAGATTTCCGTAGGGACCTGTAGGGTTGTATAAGTGCCCGCAGAAGTCTGTAGGAGTCTGTGGGATTCTGTAAGGTTCTGGAGGGTTCTGCAGGGTTCCGTAGGGACCCGTAGAGTTCCGTAGTGGCTGGTAAAGTTCCGTAGGGCCCTGTGGGGTTCTGTATGGACCTGTAGGGTTCCGTAGGGGCCTGCAGGGTTCCGTAGGCACCTGCAGTGTTCTGTAGGAGCCCATAGGGTTTTAGTGAGGTTCCGTTGTGTTGCTAAGGGTCTTGTAGAGTGCTGTCGCTTCCTGGAGTATTCTGTATGGTTCCAGAGGGGCTGGTAGGGTTCCGTCGAAATCTGAAGGGTTCCCTAGGGGCCCGTAGAGTCCCGTAGATTTCCGTAGGGGCCTGTAGGGTTATGTAAGTGCCCGCAGGGGTTGGTAGGAGCTTGTAGGGTGCCATATGTTTCCGGAGGGTTGTGTAGAGTTCCGTAGGGGCCTGTGGTGTTCCCTAGGGGCCTGTAGAGTCTCGTACAGTTCCGTAGGGTCCTGTAGGTTTCCATAAGCACCCGCAGAGGTCTGAAGGGGCTCGTACTGTTCCGTAAGGATCCATAGGGTTCCGTAGAGCTTCGTAGGTTCCCTAGAGGCCTGTGGAGTACCGTAGGAGCCAGTAGTGTTCCGTAGGGTCCTCTAGGGTTGAGTAAGTGCCCGCAGGAGTCTGTAGGAATCCGTGGGATTCTGTAAGGTTCTGGAGGGTTCTGCAGGGTTCCGTAGGGGCCCGTAGAGTTCCGTAGTGGCTGGTAAAGTTCCCTAGGGCCCTGTACCGTCCCGTAACTGCCTGCAAGGGTCTTTAGGCTTCCGTAGGGGCTGGTAGGGTTCCATAAAGTTCCGTGGGTTCCTGCAGAGTTCTGCAAGTGCCCGCAAGGGCCAGTAGGGGCCCACAGTGTTTCTGCCAGGTTCCGTAGAGTTCCGTAGGGGCCATATTTTTCTGTAGTGGCTGGTAGTATTCTGTAGGGGTCTGTAGGTTTCCATAGGCGCCTACAGTGTTCTGTAGGAGCCCATAGGGTTTTAGTGAGGTTCCGTTGTGTTGCTAAGGGTCTTGTAGAGTGCTGTCGCTTCCTGGAGTATTCTGTAGGGTTCCAGAGGGCCTCATAGGGTTCCATCGAAATCTATAGGGTTCCCTAGGGGCCCATAGAGTCCCGTAGATTTCCGTAGGGACCTGTAGGGTTGTGTAAGTGCCCGCAGAAGTCTGTAGGAGTCTGTGGGATTCTGTAAGGTTCCGGAGGGTTCTGCAGGGTTCCGTAGGGGCCCGTAGAGTTCCTTAGTGGCTGGTAAAGTTCCGTAGGGCCCTGTGGGGTTCTGTATGGACCTGTAGGGTTCCGTAGGGGCCTGCAGGGTTCCGTAAGTGCCCGCAGGTGTCTGTAGGGTTCCGTAGGGGTCTGTAGGGTTCCGTAGGAGCCTGCAGTGTTCTGTAGGAGCCCATAGGGTTTTAGTGAGGTTCCGTTGTGTTGCTAAGGGTCTTGTAGAGTGCTGTCGGGTCCTGGAGTATTCTGTAGGGTTCCAGAGGGGCTCGTAGTGTTCCGTCGAAATCTGTAGGGTTCCCTAAGGGCCCATAGAGTCCCGTAGATTGCCGTAGGGACCTGTAGGGTTGTGTAAGTGCTCGCAGGGGTTGGTAGGAGCTTGTAGGGTTCCATAAGTTTCCAGAGGGTTGTGTAGGGTTCCGTAGGGGCCTGTGGTGTTCCCTAGGGGCCTGTAGAGTCTCGTACAGTTCCGTAGGGTCCTGTAGGTTTCCATAAGCGCCCGCAGAGGTCTGAAGGGGCCCGTACTGTTCCGTAAGGATCCATAGGGTTCCGTTGAGCTTCGTAGGTTCCCTAGACGCCTCTGGAGTACCGCAGGAGCCAGTAGTGTTCCGTAGGGGCCCGTAGGGTTCCTTCCATAGGAGCTGGCAGTGTTCCGTAGGGTCCTCTAGGGTTGAGTAAGTGCCCGCAGGAGTCTGTAGGAATCCGTGGGATTCTGTAAGGTTCTGGAGGGTTCTGCAGGGTTCCGTAGGGGCCCGTAGAGTTCCGTAGTGGCTGGTAAAGTTCCGTAGGGTCTGTACCGTTCCGTAACTGCCTGCAAGGGTCTTTAGGCTTCCGTAGGGGCTGGTAGGGTTCCATAAAGTTCCGTGGGTTCCTGCAGAGTTCTGCAAGTGCCCGCAAGGGCCTGTAGGGGCCCACAGTGTTTCTGCCAGGTTCCGTAGAGTTCCGTAGGGGCCATATTTTTCTGTAGTGGCTGGTAGTATTCTGTAGGGGTCTGTAGGTTTCCGTAGGCACCTGCAGTGTTCTGTAGGAGCCCATAGGGTTTTCGTGAGGTTCCGTTGTGTTGCTAAGGGTCTTGTAGAGTCCTGTCGCTTCCTGGAGTATTCTGTATGGTTCCAGAGGGGCTGGTAGGGTTCCGTCGAAATCTGAAGGGTTCCCTAGGGGCCCGTAGAGTCCTGTAGATTTCCGTAGGGGCCTGTAGGGTTATGTAAGTGCCCGCAGGGGTTGGTAGGAGCTTGTAGGGTGCCATATGTTTCCGGAGGGTTGTGTAGGGTTCCGTAGGGGCCTGTGGTGTTCCCTAGGGGCCTGTAGAGTCTCGTACAGTTCCGTAGGGTCCTGTAGGTTTCCATAAGCGCCCGCAGAGGTCTGAAGGGGCCCATACTGTGCAGTAAGGATCCATAGGGTTCCGTAGAGCTTCGTAGGTTCCCTAGAGGCCTGTGGAGCACCGCAGGAGCCAGTAGTGTTCCGTAGGGTCCTCTAGGGTTGAGTAAGTGCCCGCAGGAGTCTGTAGGAATCCGTGGGATTCTGTAAGGTTCTGGAGGGTTCTGCAGTGTTCCGTAGGGGCCCGTAGAGTTCCGTAGTGGCTGGTAAAGTTCCCTAGGGCCCTGTACCGTTCCGTAACTGCCTGCAAGGGTCTTTAGGCTTCCGTAGGGGCTGGTAGGGTTCCATAAAGTTCCGTGGGTTCCTGCAGAGTTCTGCAAGTGCCCGCAAGGGCCTGTAGGGGCCCACAGTGTTTCTGCCAGGTTCCGTAGAGTTCCGTAGGGGCCATATTTTTCTGTAGTGGCTGGTAGTATTCTGTAGGGGTCTGTAGGTTTCCGTAGGCGCCTACAGTGTTCTGTAGGAGCCCATAGGGTTTTCGTGAGGTTCCGTTGTGTTGCTAAGGGTCTTGTAGAGTGCTGTCGGGTCCTGGAGTATTCTGTAGGGTTCCAGAGGGGCTCGTAGGGTTCCATCGAAATCTATAGGGTTCCGTAGGGGCCCATAGAGTCCCGTAGATTTCCGTAGGGACCTGTAGGGTTGTGTAAGTGCCCGCAGAAGTCTGTAGGAGTCTGTGGGATTCTGTCAGATTCCGGAGGGTTCTGCAGGGTTCCGTAGGGACCCGTAGAGTTCCATAGTGGCTGGTAAAGTTCCGTAGGGCCCTGTGGGGTTCTGTATGGACCTGTAGGGTTCCGTAGGGGCCTGCAGTGTTCTGTAAGTGCCCGTAGGTGTCTGTACGGGTCTGTAGGGTTCCGTAGGCACCTGCAGTGTTCTGTAGGAGCCCATAGGGTTTTAGTGAGGTTCCGTTGTGTTGCTAAGGGTCTTGTAGAGTGCTGTCGGGTCCTGGAGTATTCTGTAGGGTTCCAGAGGGGCTCGTAGGGTTCCGTCGAAATCTGAAGGGTTCCCTAGGGGCCCATAGAGTCCGGTAGATTTCCGTAGGGGCCTGTAGGGTTGTGTAAGTGCCCGCAGGGGTTGGTAGGAGCTTGTAGGGTGCCATATGTTTCCGGAGGGTTGTGTAGGGTTCCGTAGGGGCCTGTGGTGTTCCCTAGGGGCCTGTAGAGTCTCGTACAGTTCCGTAGGGTCCTGTAGGTTTCCATAAGCGCCCGCAGAGGTCTGAAGGGGCCCGTACTGTGCCGTAAGGATCCATAGGGTTCCGTAGAGCTTCGTAGGTTCCCTAGAGGCCTCTGGAGTACCGCAGGAGCCAGTAGTGTTCCGTAGGGTCCTCTAGGGTTGAGTAAGTGCCCGCAGGAGTCTGTAGGAATCCGTGGGATTCTGTAAGGTTCTGGAGGGTTCTGCAGGGTTCCGTAGGGGCCCGTAGAGCTTCGTAGTTTCCCTAGAGGCCTCTGGAGTACCGCAGGAGCCAGTAGTGTTCCGTAGGGTCCTCTAGGGTTGAGTAAGTGCCCGCAGGAGTCTGTAGGAATCCGTGGGATTCTGTAAGGTTCTGGAGGGTTCTGCAGGGTTCCGTAGGGGCCCGTAGAGTTCCGTAGTGGCTGGTAAAGTTCCGTAGGGTCTGTACCGTTCCGTAACTGCCTGCAAGGGTCTTTAGGCTTCCGTAGGGGCTGGTAGGGTTCCATAAAGTTCCGTGGGTTCCTGCAGAGTTCTGCAAGTGCCCGCAAGGGCCTGTAGGGGCCCACAGTGTTTCTGCCAGGTTCCGTAGAGTTCCGTAGGGGCCATATTTTTCTGTAGTGGCTGGTAGTATTCTGTAGGGGTCTGTAGGTTTCCGTAGGCACCTGCAGTGTTCTGTAGGAGCCCATAGGGTTTTAGTGAGGTTCCGTTGTGTTGCTAAGGGTCTTGTAGAGTCCTGTCGCTTCCTGGAGTATTCTGTATGGTTCCAGAGGGGCTGGTAGGGTTCCGTCGAAATCTGAAGGGTTCCCTAGGGGCCCGTAGAGTCCCGTAGATTTCCGTAGGGGCCTGTAGGGTTATGTAAGTGCCCGCAGGGGTTGGTAGGAGCTTGTAGGGTGCCATATGTTTCCGGAGGGTTGTGTAGGGTTCCGTAGGGGCCTGTGGTGTTCCCTAGAGGCCTGTAGAGTCTCGTACAGTTCCGTAGGGTCCTGTAGGTTTCCATAAGCGCCCGCAGAGGTCTGAAGGGGCCCGTACTGTGCCGTAAGGATCCATAGGGTTCCGTAGAGCTTCGTAGGTTCCCTAGAGGCCTGTGGAGCACCGCAGGAGCCAGTAGTGTTCCGTAGGGTCCTCTAGGGTTGAGTAAGTGCCCGCAGGAGTCTGTAGGAATCCGTGGGATTCTGTAAGGTTCTGGAGGGTTCTGCAGGGTTCCGTAGGGGCCCGTAGAGTTCCGTAGTGGCTGGTAAAGTTCCCTAGGGCCCTGTACCGTTCCGTAACTGCCTGCAAGGGTCTTTAGGCTTCCGTAGGGGCTGGTAGGGTTCCATAAAGTTCCGTGGGTTCCTGCAGAGTTCTGCAAGTGCCCGCAAGGGCCTGTAGGGGCCCACAGTGTTTCTGCCAGGTTCCGTAGAGTTCCGTAGGGGCCATATTTTTCTGTAGTGGCTGGTAGTATTCTGTAGGGGTCTGTAGGTTTCCGTAGGCGCCTACAGTGTTCTGTAGGAGCCCATAGGGTTTTCGTGAGGTTCCGTTGTGTTGCTAAGGGTCTTGTAGAGTGCTGTCGGGTCCTGGAGTATTCTGTAGGGTTCCAGAGGGGCTCGTAGGGTTCCATCGAAATCTATAGGGTTCCGTAGGGGCCCATAGAGTCCCGTAGATTTCCGTAGGGACCTGTAGGGTTGTGTAAGTGCCCGCAGAAGTCTGTAGGAGTCTGTGGGATTCTGTCAGATTCCGGAGGGTTCTGCAGGGTTCCGTAGGGACCCGTAGAGTTCCATAGTGGCTGGTAAAGTTCCGTAGGGCCCTGTGGGGTTCTGTATGGACCTGTAGGGTTCCGTAGGGGCCTGCAGTGTTCTGTAAGTGCCCGTAGGTGTCTGTACGGGTCTGTAGGGTTCCGTAGGCACCTGCAGTGTTCTGTAGGAGCCCATAGGGTTTTAGTGAGGTTCCGTTGTGTTGCTAAGGGTCTTGTAGAGTGCTGTCGGGTCCTGGAGTATTCTGTAGGGTTCCAGAGGGGCTCGTAGGGTTCCGTCGAAATCTGAAGGGTTCCCTAGGGGCCCATAGAGTCCGGTAGATTTCCGTAGGGGCCTGTAGGGTTGTGTAAGTGCCCGCAGGGGTTGGTAGGAGCTTGTAGGGTGCCATATGTTTCCGGAGGGTTGTGTAGGGTTCCGTAGGGGCCTGTGGTGTTCCCTAGGGGCCTGTAGAGTCTCGTACAGTTCCGTAGGGTCCTGTAGGTTTCCATAAGCGCCCGCAGAGGTCTGAAGGGGCCCGTACTGTGCCGTAAGGATCCATAGGGCTCCGTAGAGCTTCGTAGGTTCCCTAGAGGCCTCTGGAGTACCGCAGGAGCCAGTAGTGTTGCGTAGGGTCCTCTAGGGTTGAGTAAGTGCCCGCAGGAGTCTGTAGGAATCCGTGGGATTCTGTAAGGTTCTGGAGGGTTCTGCAGGGTTCCGTAGGGGCCCGTAGAGTTCCGTAGTGGCTGGTAAAGTTCCGTAGGGCCCTGTACCGTTCCGTAACTGCCTGCAAGGGTCTTTAGGCTTCCGTAGGGGCTGGTAGGGTTCCATAAAGTTCCGTGGGTTCCTGCAGAGTTCTGCAAGTGCCCGCAAGGGCCTGTAGGGGCGCACAGTGTTTCTGCCAGGTTCCGTAGAGTTCCGTAGGGGCCATATTTTTCTGTAGTGGCTGGTAGTATTCTGTAGGGGTCTGTAGGTTTCCGTAGGCACCTGCAGTGTTCTGTAGGAGCCCATAGGGTTTTAGTGAGGTTCCGTTGTGTTGCTAAGGGTCTTGTAGAGTGCTGTCGGGTCCTGGAGTATTCTGTAGGGTTCCAGAGGGGCTCGTAGGGTTCCGTCGAAATCTGTAGGGTTCCCTAAGGGCCCATAGAGTCCCGTAGATTGCCGTAGGGACCTGTAGGGTTGTGTAAGTGCTCGCAGGGGTTGGTAGGAGCTTGTAGGGTTCCATAAGTTTCCGGAGGGTTGTGTAGGGTTCCGTAGGGGCCTGTGGTGTTCCCTAGGGGCCTGTAGAGTCTCGTACAGTTCCGTAGGGTCCTGTAGGTTTCCATAAGCGCCCGCAGAGGTCTGAAGGGGCCCGTACTGTTCCGTAAGGATCCATAGGGTTCCGTTGAGCTTCGTAGGTTCCCTAGACGCCTCTGGAGTACCGCAGGAGCCAGTAGTGTTCCGTAGGGGCCCGTAGGGTTCCTTCCATAGGAGCTGGCAGTGTTCCGTAGGGTCCTCTAGGGTTGAGTAAGTGCCCGCAGGAGTCTGTAGGAATCCGTGGGATTCTGTAAGGTTCTGGAGGGTTCTGCAGGGTTCCGTAGGGGCCCGTAGAGTTCCGTAGTGGCTGGTAAAGTTCCGTAGGGTCTGTACCGTTCCGTAACTGCCTGCAAGGGTCTTTAGGCTTCCGTAGGGGCTGGTAGGGTTCCATAAAGTTCCGTGGGTTCCTGCAGAGTTCTGCAAGTGCCCGCAAGGGCCTGTAGGGGACCACAGTGTTTCTGCCAGGTTCCGTAGAGTTCCGTAGGGGCCATATTTTTCTGTAGTGGCTGGTAGTATTCTGTAGGGGTCTGTAGGTTTCCGTAGGCACCTGCAGTGTTCTGTAGGAGCCCATAGGGTTTTCGTGAGGTTCCGTTGTGTTGCTAAGGGTCTTGTAGAGTCCTGTCAGGTCCTGGAGTATTCTGTAGAGTTCCAGAGGGGCTGGTAGGGTTCCGTCGAAATCTGAAGGGTTCCCTAGGGGCCCGTAGAGTCCCGTAGATTTCCGTAGGGGCCTGTAGGGTTATGTAAGTGCCCGCAGGGGTTGGTAGGAGCTTGTAGGGTGCCATATGTTTCCGGAGGGTTGTGTAGAGTTCCGTAGGGGCCTGTGGTGTTCCCTAGGGGCCTGTAGAGTCTCGTACAGTTTCGGTAAGGTCCTGTAGGTTTCCATAAGCGCCCGCAGAGGTCTGAAGGGGCCCGTACTGTTCCGTAAGGATCCATAGGGTTCCGTAGAGCTTCGTAGGTTCCCTAGAGGCCTCTGGAGTACCGCAGGAGCCAGTAGTGTTGCGTAGGGTCCTCTAGGGTTGAGTAAGTGCCCGCAGGAGTCTGTAGGAATCCGTGGGATTCTGTAAGGTTCTGGAGGGTTCTGCAGGGTTCCGTAGGGGCCCGTAGAGTTCCGTAGTGGCTGGTAAAGTTCCCTTGGGCCCTGTACCGTCCCGTAACTGCCTGCAAGGGTCTTTAGGCTTCCGTAGGGGCTGGTAGGGTTCCATAAAGTTCCGTGGGTTCCTGCAGAGTTCTGCAAGTGCCCGCAAGGGCCAGTAGGGGCCCACAGTGTTTCTGCCAGGTTCCGTAGAGTTCCGTAGGGGCCATATTTTTCTGTAGTGGCTGGTAGTATTCTGTAGGGGTCTGTAGGTTTCCGTAGGCGCCTACAGTGTTCTGTAGGAGCCCATAGGGTTTTCGTGAGGTTCCGTTGTGTTGCTAAGGGTCTTGTAGAGTGCTGTCGGGTCCTGGAGTATTCTGTAGGGTTCCAGAGGGGCTCGTAGGGTTCCATCGAAATCTATAGGGTTCCGTAGGGGCCCATAGAGTCCCGTAGATTTCCGTAGGGACCTGTAGGGTTGTGTAAGTGCCCGCAGAAGTCTGTAGGAGTCTGTGGGATTCTGTCAGATTCCGGAGGGTTCTGCAGGGTTCCGTAGGGACCCGTAGAGTTCCATAGTGGCTGGTAAAGTTCCGTAGGGCCCTGTGGGGTTCTGTATGGACCTGTAGGGTTCCGTAGGGGCCTGCAGTGTTCTGTAAGTGCCCGTAGGTGTCTGTACGGGTCTGTAGGGTTCCGTAGGCACCTGCAGTGTTCTGTAGGAGCCCATAGGGTTTTAGTGAGGTTCCGTTGTGTTGCTAAGGGTCTTGTAGAGTGCTGTCGGGTCCTGGAGTATTCTGTAGGGTTCCAGAGGGGCTCGTAGGGTTCCGTCGAAATCTGAAGGGTTCCCTAGGGGCCCATAGAGTCCGGTAGATTTCCGTAGGGGCCTGTAGGGTTGTGTAAGTGCCCGCAGGGGTTGGTAGGAGCTTGTAGGGTGCCATATGTTTCCGGAGGGTTGTGTAGGGTTCCGTAGGGGCCTGTGGTGTTCCCTAGGGGCCTGTAGAGTCTCGTACAGTTCCGTAGGGTCCTGTAGGTTTCCATAAGCGCCCGCAGAGGTCTGAAGGGGCCCGTACTGTGCCGTAAGGATCCATAGGGCTCCGTAGAGCTTCGTAGGTTCCCTAGAGGCCTCTGGAGTACCGCAGGAGCCAGTAGTGTTGCGTAGGGTCCTCTAGGGTTGAGTAAGTGCCCGCAGGAGTCTGTAGGAATCCGTGGGATTCTGTAAGGTTCTGCAGGGTTCTGCAGGGTTCCGTAGGGGCCCGTAGAGTTCCGTAGTGGCTGGTAAAGTTCCGTAGGGCCCTGTACCGTTCCGTAACTGCCTGCAAGGGTCTTTAGGCTTCCGTAGGGGCTGGTAGGGTTCCATAAAGTTCCGTGGGTTCCTGCAGAGTTCTGCAAGTGCCCGCAAGGGCCTGTAGGGGCCCACAGTGTTTCTGCCAGGTTCCGTAGAGTTCCGTAGGGGCCATATTTTTCTGTAGTGGCTGGTAGTATTCTGTAGGGGTCTGTAGGTTTCCGTAGGCACCTGCAGTGTTCTGTAGGAGCCCATAGGGTTTTAGTGAGGTTCCGTTGTGTTGCTAAGGGTCTTGTAGAGTGCTGTCGGGTCCTGGAGTATTCTGTAGGGTTCCAGAGGGGCTCGTAGGGTTCCGTCGAAATCTGTAGGGTTCCCTAAGGGCCCATAGAGTCCCGTAGATTGCCGTAGGGACCTGTAGGGTTGTGTAAGTGCTCGCAGGGGTTGGTAGGAGCTTGTAGGGTTCCATAAGTTTCCGGAGGGTTGTGTAGGGTTCCGTAGGGGCCTGTGGTGTTCCCTAGGGGCCTGTAGAGTCTCGTACAGTTCCGTAGGGTCCTGTAGGTTTCCATAAGCGCCCGCAGAGGTCTGAAGGGGCCCGTACTGTTCCGTAAGGATCCATAGGGTTCCGTTGAGCTTCGTAGGTTCCCTAGACGCCTCTGGAGTACCGCAGGAGCCAGTAGTGTTCCGTAGGGGCCCGTAGGGTTCCTTCCATAGGAGCTGGCAGTGTTCCGTAGGGTCCTCTAGGGTTGAGTAAGTGCCCGCAGGAGTCTGTAGGAATCCGTGGGATTCTGTAAGGTTCTGGAGGGTTCTGCAGGGTTCCGTAGGGGCCCGTAGAGTTCCGTAGTGGCTGGTAAAGTTCCCTAGGGCCCTGTACCGTTCCGTAACTGCCTGCAATGGTCTTTAGGCTTCCGTAGGGGCTGGTAGGGTTCCATAAAGTTCCGTGGGTTCCTGCAGAGTTCTGCAAGTGCCCGCAAGGGCCTGTAGGGGCCCACAGTGTTTCTGCCAGGTTCCGTAGAGTTCCGTAGGGGCCATATTTTTCTGTAGTGGCTGGTAGTATTCTGTAGGGGTCTGTAGGTTTCCGTAGGCACCTGCAGTGTTCTGTAGGAGCCCATAGGGTTTTCGTGAGGTTCCGTTGTGTTGCTAAGGGTCTTGTAGAGTCCTGTCAGGTCCTGGAGTATTCTGTAGAGTTCCAGAGGGGCTGGTAGGGTTCCGTCGAAATCTGAAGGGTTCCCTAGGGGCCCGTAGAGTCCCGTAGATTTCCGTAGGGGCCTGTAGGGTTATGTAAGTGCCCGCAGGGGTTGGTAGGAGCTTGTAGGGTGCCATATGTTTCCGGAGGGTTGTGTAGAGTTCCGTAGGGGCCTGTGGTGTTCCCTAGGGGCCTGTAGAGTCTCGTACAGTTTCGGTAGGGTCCTGTAGGTTTCCATAAGCGCCCGCAGAGGTCTGAAGGGGCCCGTACTGTTCCGTAAGGATCCATAGGGTTCCGTAGAGCTTCGTAGGTTCCCTAGAGGCCTCTGGAGTACCGCAGGAGCCAGTAGTGTTGCGTAGGGTCCTCTAGGGTTGAGTAAGTGCCCGCAGGAGTCTGTAGGAATCCGTGGGATTCTGTAAGGTTCTGGAGGGTTCTGCAGGGTTCCGTAGGGGCCCGTAGAGTTCCGTAGTGGCTGGTAAAGTTCCCTAGGGCCCTGTACCGTTCCGTAACTGCCTGCAAGGGTCTTTAGGCTTCCGTAGGGGCTGGTAGGGTTCCATAAAGTTCCGTGGGTTCCTGCAGAGTTCTGCAAGTGCCCGCAAGGGCCAGTAGGGGCCCACAGTGTTTCTGCCAGGTTCCGTAGAGTTCCGTAGGGGCCATATTTTTCTGTAGTGGCTGGTAGTATTCTGTAGGGGTCTGTAGGTTTCCGTAGGCGCCTACAGTGTTCTGTAGGAGCCCATAGGGTTTTAGTGAGGTTCCGTTGTGTTGCTAAGGGTCTTGTAGAGTGCTGTCGGGTCCTGGAGTATTCTGTAGGGTTCCAGAGGGCCTCATAGGGTTCCATCGAAATCTATAGGGTTCCCTAGGGGCCCATAGAGTCCCGTAGATTTCCGTAGGGACCTGTAGGGTTGTGTAAGTGCCCGCAGAAGTCTGTAGGAGTCTGTGGGATTCTGTAAGGTTCCGGAGGGTTCTGCAGGGTTCCGTAGGGGCCCGTAGAGTTCCATAGTGGCTGGTAAAGTTCCGTAGGGCCCTGTGGGGTTCTGTATGGACCTGTAGGGTTCCGTAGGGGCCTGCAGGGTTCCGTAAGTGCCCGCAGGTGTCTGTAGGGTTCCGTAGGGGTCTGCAGGGTTCCGTAGGAGCCTGCAGTGTTCTGTAGGAGCCCATAGGGTTTTAGTGAGGTTCCGTTGTGTTGCTAAGGGTCTTGTAGAGTGCTGTCGGGTCCTGGAGTATTCTGTAGGGTTCCAGAGGGGCTCGTAGTGTTCCGTCGAAATCTGTAGGGTTCCCTAAGGGCCCATATGTCTAGTAGATTGCCGTAGGGACCTGTAGGGTTGTGTAAGTGCTCGCAGGGGTTGGTAGGAGCTTGTAGGGTTCCATAAGTTTCCAGAGGGTTGTGTAGGGTTCCGTAGGGGCCTGTGGTGTTCCCTAGGGGCCTGTAGAGTCTCGTACAGTTCCGTAGGGTCCTGTAGGTTTCCATAAGCGCCCGCAGAGGTCTGAAGGGGCCCGTACTGTTCCGTAAGGATCCATAGGGTTCCGTTGAGCTTCGTAGGTTCCCTAGACGCCTCTGGAGTACCGCAGGAGCCAGTAGTGTTCCGTAGGGGCCCGTAGGGTTCCTTCCATAGGAGCTGGCAGTGTTCCGTAGGGTCCTCTAGGGTTGAGTAAGTGCCCGCAGGAGTCTGTAGGAATCCGTGGGATTCTGTAAGGTTCTGGAGGGTTCTGCAGGGTTCCGTAGGGGCCCGTAGAGTTCCGTAGTGGCTGGTAAAGTTCCGTAGGGTCTGTACCGTTCCGTAACTGCCTGCAAGGGTCTTTAGGCTTCCGTAGGGGCTGGTAGGGTTCCATAAAGTTCCGTGGGTTCCTGCAGAGTTCTGCAAGTGCCCGCAAGGGCCTGTAGGGGCCCACAGTGTTTCTGCCAGGTTCCGTAGAGTTCCGTAGGGGCCATATTTTTCTGTAGTGGCTGGTAGTATTCTGTAGGGGTCTGTAGGTTTCCGTAGGCACCTGCAGTGTTCTGTAGGAGCCCATAGGGTTTTAGTGAGGTTCCGTTGTGTTGCTAAGGGTCTTGTAGAGTCCTGTCGCTTCCTGGAGTATTCTGTATGGTTCCAGAGGGGCTGGTAGGGTTCCGTCGAAATCTGAAGGGTTCCCTAGGGGCCCGTAGAGTCCCGTAGATTTCCGTAGGGGCCTGTAGGGTTATGTAAGTGCCCGCAGGGGTTGGTAGGAGCTTGTAGGGTGCCATATGTTTCCGGAGGGTTGTGTAGGGTTCCGTAGGGGCCTGTGGTGTTCCCTAGGGGCCTGTAGAGTCTCGTACAGTTCCGTAGGGTCCTGTAGGTTTCCATAAGCGCCCGCAGAGGTCTGAAGGGGCCCGTACTGTGCCGTAAGGATCCATAGGGTTCCGTAGAGCTTCGTAGGTTCCCTAGAGGCCTGTGGAGCACCGCAGGAGCCAGTAGTGTTCCGTAGGGTCCTCTAGGGTTGAGTAAGTGCCCGCAGGAGTCTGTAGGAATCCGTGGGATTCTGTAAGGTTCTGGAGGGTTCTGCAGGGTTCCGTAGGGGCCCGTAGAGTTCCGTAGTGGCTGGTAAAGTTCCCTAGGGCCCTGTACCGTTCCGTAACTGCCTGCAAGGGTCTTTAGGCTTCCGTAGGGGCTGGTAGGGTTCCATAAAGTTCCGTGGGTTCCTGCAGAGTTCTGCAAGTGCCCGCAAGGGCCTGTAGGGGCGCACAGTGTTTCTGCCAGGTTCCGTAGAGTTCCGTAGGGGCCATATTTTTCTGTAGTGGCTGGTAGTATTCTGTAGGGGTCTGTAGGTTTCTGTAGGCACCTACAGTGTTCTGTAGGAGCCCATAGGGTTTTCGTGAGGTTCCGTTGTGTTGCTAAGGGTCTTGTAGAGTGCTGTCGGGTCCTGGAGTATTCTGTAGGGTTCCAGAGGGGCTCGTAGGGTTCCATCGAAATCTATAGGGTTCCGTAGGGGCCCATAGAGTCCCGTAGATTTCCGTAGGGACCTGTAGGGTTGTGTAAGTGCCCGCAGAAGTCTGTAGGAGTCTGTGGGATTCTGTCAGATTCCGGAGGGTTCTGCAGGGTTCCGTAGGGACCCGTAGAGTTCCATAGTGGCTGGTAAAGTTCCGTAGGGCCCTGTGGGGTTCTGTATGGACCTGTAGGGTTCCGTAGGGGCCTGCAGTGTTCTGTAAGTGCCCGTAGGTGTCTGTACGGGTCTGTAGGGTTCCGTAGGCACCTGCAGTGTTCTGTAGGAGCCCATAGGGTTTTAGTGAGGTTCCGTTGTGTTGCTAAGGGTCTTGTAGAGTGCTGTCGGGTCCTGGAGTATTCTGTAGGGTTCCAGAGGGGCTCGTAGGGTTCCGTCGAAATCTGAAGGGTTCCCTAGGGGCCCATAGAGTCCGGTAGATTTCCGTAGGGGCCTGTAGGGTTGTGTAAGTGCCCGCAGGGGTTGGTAGGAGCTTGTAGGGTGCCATATGTTTCCGGAGGGTTGTGTAGGGTTCCGTAGGGGCCTGTGGTGTTCCCTAGGGGCCTGTAGAGTCTCGTACAGTTCCGTAGGGTCCTGTAGGTTTCCATAAGCGCCCGCAGAGGTCTGAAGGGGCCCGTACTGTTCCGTAAGGATCCATAGGGTTCCGTAGAGCTTCGTAGGTTCCCTAGAGGCCTCTGGAGTACCGCAGGAGCCAGTAGTGTTGCGTAGGGTCCTCTAGGGTTGAGTAAGTGCCCGCAGGAGTCTGTAGGAATCCGTGGGATTCTGTAAGGTTCTGGAGGGTTCTGCAGGGTTCCGTAGGGGCCCGTAGAGTTCCGTAGTGGCTGGTAAAGTTCCGTAGGGCCCTGTACCGTTCCGTAACTGCCTGCAAGGGTCTTTAGGCTTCCGTAGGGGCTGGTAGGGTTCCATAAAGTTCCGTGGGTTCCTGCAGAGTTCTGCAAGTGCCCGCAAGGGCCTGTAGGGGCCCACAGTGTTTCTGCCAGGTTCCGTAGAGTTCCGTAGGGGCCATATTTTTCTGTAGTGGCTGGTAGTATTCTGTAGGGGTCTGTAGGTTTCCGTAGGCACCTGCAGTGTTCTGTAGGAGCCCATAGGGTTTTAGTGAGGTTCCGTTGTGTTGCTAAGGGTCTTGTAGAGTGCTGTCGGGTCCTGGAGTATTCTGTATGGTTCCAGAGGGGCTCGTAGGGTTCCGTCGAAATCTGTAGGGTTCCCTAAGGGCCCATAGAGTCCCGTAGATTGCCGTAGGGACCTGTAGGGTTGTGTAAGTGCTCGCAGGGGTTGGTAGGAGCTTGTAGGGTTCCATAAGTTTCCAGAGGGTTGTGTAGGGTTCCGTAGGGGCCTGTGGTGTTCCCTAGGGGCCTGTAGAGTCTCGTACAGTTCCGTAGGGTCCTGTAGGTTTCCATAAGCGCCCGCAGAGGTCTGAAGGGGCCCGTACTGTGCCGTAAGGATCCATAGGGTTCCGTAGAGCTTCGTAGGTTCCCTAGAGGCCTGTGGAGCACCGCAGGAGCCAGTAGTGTTCCGTAGGGTCCTCTAGGGTTGAGTAAGTGCCCGCAGGAGTCTGTAGGAATCCGTGGGATTCTGTAAGGTTCTGGAGGGTTCTGCAGGGTTCCGTAGGGGCCCGTAGAGTTCCGTAGTGGCTGGTAAAGTTCCCTAGGGCCCTGTACCGTTCCGTAACTGCCTGCAAGGGTCTTTAGGCTTCCGTAGGGGCTGGTAGGGTTCCATAAAGTTCCGTGGGTTCCTGCAGAGTTCTGCAAGTGCCCGCAAGGGCCTGTAGGGGCCCACAGTGTTTCTGCCAGGTTCCGTAGAGTTCCGTAGGGGCCATATTTTTCTGTAGTGGCTGGTAGTATTCTGTAGGGGTCTGTAGGTTTCTGTAGGCACCTACAGTGTTCTGTAGGAGCCCATAGGGTTTTCGTGAGGTTCCGTTGTGTTGCTAAGGGTCTTGTAGAGTGCTGTCGGGTCCTGGAGTATTCTGTAGGGTTCCAGAGGGGCTCGTAGGGTTCCATCGAAATCTATAGGGTTCCGTAGGGGCCCATAGAGTCCCGTAGATTTCCGTAGGGACCTGTAGGGTTGTGTAAGTGCCCGCAGAAGTCTGTAGGAGTCTGTGGGATTCTGTCAGATTCCGGAGGGTTCTGCAGGGTTCCGTAGGGACCCGTAGAGTTCCATAGTGGCTGGTAAAGTTCCGTAGGGCCCTGTGGGGTTCTGTATGGACCTGTAGGGTTCCGTAGGGGCCTGCAGTGTTCTGTAAGTGCCCGTAGGTGTCTGTACGGGTCTGTAGGGTTCCGTAGGCACCTGCAGTGTTCTGTAGGAGCCCATAGGGTTTTAGTGAGGTTCCGTTGTGTTGCTAAGGGTCTTGTAGAGTGCTGTCGGGTCCTGGAGTATTCTGTAGGGTTCCAGAGGGGCTCGTAGGGTTCCGTCGAAATCTGTAGGGTTCCCTAAGGGCCCATAGAGTCCCGTAGATTGCCGTAGGGACCTGTAGGGTTGTGTAAGTGCTCGCAGGGGTTGGTAGGAGCTTGTAGGGTTCCATAAGTTTCCAGAGGGTTGTGTAGGGTTCCGTAGGGGCCTGTGGTGTTCCCTAGGGGCCTGTAGAGTCTCGTACAGTTCCGTAGGGTCCTGTAGGTTTCCATAAGCGCCCGCAGAGGTCTGAAGGGGCCCGTACTGTTCCGTAAGGATCCATAGGGTTCCGTTGAGCTTCGTAGGTTCCCTAGACGCCTCTGGAGTACCGCAGGAGCCAGTAGTGTTCCGTAGGGGCCCGTAGGGTTCCTTCCATAGGAGCTGGCAGTGTTCCGTAGGGTCCTCTAGGGTTGAGTAAGTGCCCGCAGGAGTCTGTAGGAATCCGTGGGATTCTGTAAGGTTCTGGAGGGTTCTGCAGGGTTCCGTAGGGGCCCGTAGAGTTCCGTAGTGGCTGGTAAAGTTCCGTAGGGTCTGTACCGTTCCGTAACTGCCTGCAAGGGTCTTTAGGCTTCCGTAGGGGCTGGTAGGGTTCCATAAAGTTCCGTGGGTTCCTGCAGAGTTCTGCAAGTGCCCGCAAGGGCCTGTAGGGGCCCACAGTGTTTCTGCCAGGTTCCGTAGAGTTCCGTAGGGGCCATATTTTTCTGTAGTGGCTGGTAGTATTCTGTAGGGGTCTGTAGGTTTCCGTAGGCACCTGCAGTGTTCTGTAGGAGCCCATAGGGTTTTAGTGAGGTTCCGTTGTGTTGCTAAGGGTCTTGTAGAGTCCTGTCGCTTCCTGGAGTATTCTGTATGGTTCCAGAGGGGCTGGTAGGGTTCCGTCGAAATCTGAAGGGTTCCCTAGGGGCCCGTAGAGTCCCGTAGATTTCCGTAGGGGCCTGTAGGGTTATGTAAGTGCCCGCAGGGGTTGGTAGGAGCTTGTAGGGTGCCATATGTTTCCGGAGGGTTGTGTAGGGTTCCGTAGGGGCCTGTGGTGTTCCCTAGGGGCCTGTAGAGTCTCGTACAGTTCCGTAGGGTCCTGTAGGTTTCCATAAGCGCCCGCAGAGGTCTGAAGGGGCCCGTACTGTGCCGTAAGGATCCATAGGGTTCCGTAGAGCTTCGTAGGTTCCCTAGAGGCCTGTGGAGCACCGCAGGAGCCAGTAGTGTTCCGTAGGGTCCTCTAGGGTTGAGTAAGTGCCCGCAGGAGTCTGTAGGAATCCGTGGGATTCTGTAAGGTTCTGGAGGGTTCTGCAGGGTTCCGTAGGGGCCCGTAGAGTTCCGTAGTGGCTGGTAAAGTTCCCTAGGGCCCTGTACCGTTCCGTAACTGCCTGCAAGGGTCTTTAGGCTTCCGTAGGGGCTGGTAGGGTTCCATAAAGTTCCGTGGGTTCCTGCAGAGTTCTGCAAGTGCCCGCAAGGGCCTGTAGGGGCGCACAGTGTTTCTGCCAGGTTCCGTAGAGTTCCGTAGGGGCCATATTTTTCTGTAGTGGCTGGTAGTATTCTGTAGGGGTCTGTAGGTTTCTGTAGGCACCTACAGTGTTCTGTAGGAGCCCATAGGGTTTTCGTGAGGTTCCGTTGTGTTGCTAAGGGTCTTGTAGAGTGCTGTCGGGTCCTGGAGTATTCTGTAGGGTTCCAGAGGGGCTCGTAGGGTTCCATCGAAATCTATAGGGTTCCCTAGGGGCCCATAGAGTCCCGTAGATTTCCGTAGGGACCTGTAGGGTTGTGTAAGTGCCCGCAGAAGTCTGTAGGAGTCTGTGGGATTCTGTCAGATTCCGGAGGGTTCTGCAGGGTTCCGTAGGGACCCGTAGAGTTCCATAGTGGCTGGTAAAGTTCCGTAGGGCCCTGTGGGGTTCTGTATGGACCTGTAGGGTTCCGTAGGGGCCTGCAGTGTTCTGTAAGTGCCCGTAGGTGTCTGTACGGGTCTGTAGGGTTCCGTAGGCACCTGCAGTGTTCTGTAGGAGCCCATAGGGTTTTAGTGAGGTTCCGTTGTGTTGCTAAGGGTCTTGTAGAGTGCTGTCGGGTCCTGGAGTATTCTGTAGGGTTCCAGAGGGGCTCGTAGGGTTCCGTCGAAATCTGAAGGGTTCCCTAGGGGCCCATAGAGTCCGGTAGATTTCCGTAGGGGCCTGTAGGGTTGTGTAAGTGCCCGCAGGGGTTGGTAGGAGCTTGTAGGGTGCCATATGTTTCCGGAGGGTTGTGTAGGGTTCCGTAGGGGCCTGTGGTGTTCCCTAGGGGCCTGTAGAGTCTCGTACAGTTCCGTAGGGTCCTGTAGGTTTCCATAAGCGCCCGCAGAGGTCTGAAGGGGCCCGTACTGTTCCGTAAGGATCCATAGGGTTCCGTAGAGCTTCGTAGGTTCCCTAGAGGCCTCTGGAGTACCGCAGGAGCCAGTAGTGTTCCGTAGGGTCCTCTAGGGTTGAGTAAGTGCCCGCAGGAGTCTGTAGGAATCCGTGGGATTCTGTAAGGTTCTGGAGGGTTCTGCAGGGTTCCGTAGGGGCCCGTAGAGTTCCGTAGTGGCTGGTAAAGTTCCCTAGGGCCCTGTACCGTTCCGTAACTGCCTGCAAGGGTCTTTAGGCTTCCGTAGGGGCTGGTAGGGTTCCATAAAGTTCCGTGGGTTCCTGCAGAGTTCTGCAAGTGCCCGCAAGGGCCTGTAGGGGCCCACAGTGTTTCTGCCAGGTTCCGTAGAGTTCCGTAGGGGCCATATTTTTCTGTAGTGGCTGGTAGTATTCTGTAGGGGTCTGTAGGTTTCCGTAGGCACCTGCAGTGTTCTGTAGGAGCCCATAGGGTTTTAGTGAGGTTCCGTTGTGTTGCTAAGGGTCTTGTAGAGTGCTGTCGGGTCCTGGAGTATTCTGTAGGGTTCCAGAGGGGCTCGTAGGGTTCCGTCGAAATCTGTAGGGTTCCCTAAGGGCCCATAGAGTCCCGTAGATTGCCGTAGGGACCTGTAGGGTTGTGTAAGTGCTCGCAGGGGTTGGTAGGAGCTTGTAGGGTTCCATAAGTTTCCAGAGGGTTGTGTAGGGTTCCGTAGGGGCCTGTGGTGTTCCCTAGGGGCCTGTAGAGTCTCGTACAGTTCCGTAGGGTCCTGTAGGTTTCCATAAGCGCCCGCAGAGGTCTGAAGGGGCCCGTACTGTTCCGTAAGGATCCATAGGGTTCCGTAGAGCTTCGTAGGTTCCCTAGAGGCCTGTGGAGCACCGCAGGAGCCAGTAGTGTTCCGTAGGGTCCTCTAGGGTTGAGTAAGTGCCCGCAGGAGTCTGTAGGAATCCGTGGGATTCTGTAAGGTTCTGGAGGGTTCTGCAGGGTTCCGTAGGGGCCCGTAGAGTTCCGTAGTGGCTGGTAAAGTTCCCTAGGGCCCTGTACCGTTCCGTAACTGCCTGCAAGGGTCTTTAGGCTTCCGTAGGGGCTGGTAGGGTTCCATAAAGTTCCGTGGGTTCCTGCAGAGTTCTGCAAGTGCCCGCAAGGGCCTGTAGGGGCCCACAGTGTTTCTGCCAGGTTCCGTAGAGTTCCGTAGGGGCCATATTTTTCTGTAGTGGCTGGTAGTATTCTGTAGGGGTCTGTAGGTTTCTGTAGGCACCTACAGTGTTCTGTAGGAGCCCATAGGGTTTTCGTGAGGTTCCGTTGTGTTGCTAAGGGTCTTGTAGAGTGCTGTCGGGTCCTGGAGTATTCTGTAGGGTTCCAGAGGGGCTCGTAGGGTTCCATCGAAATCTATAGGGTTCCGTAGGGGCCCATAGAGTCCCGTAGATTTCCGTAGGGACCTGTAGGGTTGTGTAAGTGCCCGCAGAAGTCTGTAGGAGTCTGTGGGATTCTGTCAGATTCCGGAGGGTTCTGCAGGGTTCCGTAGGGACCCGTAGAGTTCCATAGTGGCTGGTAAAGTTCCGTAGGGCCCTGTGGGGTTCTGTATGGACCTGTAGGGTTCCGTAGGGGCCTGCAGTGTTCTGTAAGTGCCCGTAGGTGTCTGTACGGGTCTGTAGGGTTCCGTAGGCACCTGCAGTGTTCTGTAGGAGCCCATAGGGTTTTAGTGAGGTTCCGTTGTGTTGCTAAGGGTCTTGTAGAGTGCTGTCGGGTCCTGGAGTATTCTGTAGGGTTCCAGAGGGGCTCGTAGGGTTCCGTCGAAATCTGTAGGGTTCCCTAAGGGCCCATAGAGTCCCGTAGATTGCCGTAGGGACCTGTAGGGTTGTGTAAGTGCTCGCAGGGGTTGGTAGGAGCTTGTAGGGTTCCATAAGTTTCCAGAGGGTTGTGTAGGGTTCCGTAGGGGCCTGTGGTGTTCCCTAGGGGCCTGTAGAGTCTCGTACAGTTCCGTAGGGTCCTGTAGGTTTCCATAAGCACCCGCAGAGGTCTGAAGGGGCCCGTACTGTTCCGTAAGGATCCATAGGGTTCCGTTGAGCTTCGTAGGTTCCCTAGAGGCCTGTGGAGTACCGCAGGAGCCAGTAGTGTTCCGTAGGGGCCCGTAGGGTTCCTTCCATAGGAGCTGGCAGTGTTCCGTAGGGTCCTCTAGGGTTGAGTAAGTGCCCGCAGGAGTCTGTAGGAATCCGTGGGATTCTGTAAGGTTCTGGAGGGTTCTGCAGGGTTCCGTAGGGGCCCGTAGAGTTCCGTAGTGGCTGGTAAATTTCCGTAGGGTCTGTACCGTTCCGTAACTGCCTGCAAGGGTCTTTAGGCTTCCGTAGGGGCTGGTAGGGTTCCATAAAGTTCCGTGGGTTCCTGCAGAGTTCTGCAAGTGCCCGCAAGGGCCTGTAGGGGCCCACAGTGTTTCTGCCAGGTTCCGTAGAGTTCCGTAGGGGCCATATTTTTCTGTAGTGGCTGGTAGTATTCTGTAGGGGTCTGTAGGTTTCCGTAGGCACCTGCAGTGTTCTGTAGGAGCCCATAGGGTTTTAGTGAGGTTCCGTTGTGTTGCTAAGGGTCTTGTAGAGTCCTGTCAGGTCCTGGAGTATTCTGTAGAGTTCCAGAGGGGCTGGTAGGGTTCCGTCGAAATCTGAAGGGTTCCCTAGGGGCCCGTAGAGTCCCGTAGATTTCCGTAGGGGCCTGTAGGGTTATGTAAGTGCCCGCAGGGGTTGGTAGGAGCTTGTAGGGTGCCATATGTTTCCGGAGGGTTGTGTAGAGTTCCGTAGGGGCCTGTGGTGTTCCCTAGGGGCCTGTAGAGTCTCGTACAGTTTCGGTAGGGTCCTGTAGGTTTCCATAAGCGCCCGCAGAGGTCTGAAGGGGCCCGTACTGTTCCGTAAGGATCCATAGGGTTCCGTAGAGCTTCGTAGGTTCCCTAGAGGCCTCTGGAGTACCGCAGGAGCCAGTAGTGTTGCGTAGGGTCCTCTAGGGTTGAGTAAGTGCCCGCAGGAGTCTGTAGGAATCCGTGGGATTCTGTAAGGTTCTGGAGGGTTCTGCAGGGTTCCGTAGGGGCCCATAGAGTTCCTTAGATTTCCGTAGGGACCTGTAGGGTTGTGTAAGTGCTCGCAGGGGTTGGTAGGAGCTTGTAGGGTTCCATAAGTTTCCAGAGGGTTGTGTAGGGTTCCGTAGGGGCCTGTGGTGTTCCCTAAGGGCCTGTAGAGTCTCGTACGGTTCCGTAGGGGCCTGTGGTGTTCCCTAGGGGCCTGTAGAGTCTCATACAGTTCCGTAGGGTCCTGTAGGTTTCCATAAGCGCCCGCAGAGGTCTGAATGGGCCCGTACTGTTCCGTAAGGATCCACAGGGCTCCGTAGAGCTTCGTAGGTTCCCTAGAGGCCTCTGGAGTACCGCAGGAGCCAGTAGTGTTCTGTAGGGGCCCGTAGGGTTCCTTCCATAGGGGCTGGCAGTGTTCCGTAGGGGCCTGTAGGGTTGTTTAAGTGCCCGCAGAAGTCTGTAGGAGTCTGTGGGATTCTGTCAGATTCCGGAGGATTCTTCAGGGTTCCGTAGGGACCCGTAGAGTTCCATAGTGGCTGGTAAAGTTCCGTAGGGCCCTGTGGGGTTCTGTATGGACCTGTAGGGTTCCGTAGGGGCCTGCAGTATTCTGTAGGAGCCCATAGGGTTTTAGTGAGGTTCCGTTGTGTTGCTAAGGGTCTTGTAGAGTGCTGTCGGGTCCTGGAGTATTCTGTAGGGTTCCAGAGGGCCTCATAGGGTTCCATCGAAATCTATAGGGTTCCCTAGGGGCCCGATAGAGTCCCGTAGATTTCCGTAGGGACCTGTAGGGTTGTGTAAGTGCCCGCAGAAGTCTGTAGGAGTCTGTGGGATTCTGTAAGGTTCTGGAGGGTTCTGCAGGGTTCCGTAGGGACCCGTAGAGTTCCGTAGTGGCTGATAAAGTTCCGTAGGGCCCTGTGGGGTTCTGTATGGACCTGTAGGGTTCCGTAGGCACCTGCAGTGTTCTGTAGGAGCCCATAGGGTTTTAGTGAGGTTCCGTTGTGTTGCTAAGGGTCTTGTAGAGTGCTGTCGCTTCCTGGAGTATTCTGTATGGTTCCAGAGGGGCTGGTAGGGTTCCGTCGAAATCTGAAGGGTTCCCTAGGGGCCCGTAGAGTCCCGTAGATTTCCGTAGGGGCCTGTAGGGTTATGTAAGTGCCCGCAGGGGTTGGTAGGAGCTTGTAGGGTGCCATATGTTTCCGGTGGGTTGTGTAGAGTTCCGTAGGGGCCTGTGGTGTTCCCTAGGGGCCTGTAGAGTCTCGTACAGTTCCGTAGGGTCCTGTAGGTTTCCATAAGCGCCCGCAGAGGTCTGAATGGGCTCGTACTGTTCCGTAAGGATCCATAGGGTTCCGTAGAGCTTCGTAGGTTCCCTAGAGGCCTGTGGAGTACCGTAGGAGCCAGTAGTGTTCCGTAGGGTCCTCTAGGGTTGAGTAAGTGCCCGCAGGAGTCTGTAGGAATCCGTGGGATTCTGTAAGGTTCTGGAGGGTTCTGCAGGGTTCCGTAGGGGCCCGTAGAGTTCCGTAGTGGCTGGTAAAGTTCCCTAGGGCCCTGTACCGTCCCGTAACTGCCTGCAAGGGTCTTTAGGCTTCCGTAGGGGCTGGTAGGGTTCCATAAAGTTCCGTGGGTTCCTGCAGAGTTCTGCAAGTGCCCGCAAGGGCCAGTAGGGGCCCACAGTGTTTCTGCCAGGTTCCGTAGAGTTCCGTAGGGGCCATATTTTTCTGTAGTGGCTGGTAGTATTCTGTAGGGGTCTGTAGGTTTCCGTAGGCGCCTACAGTGTTCTGTAGGAGCCCATAGGGTTTTAGTGAGGTTCCGTTGTGTTGCTAAGGGTCTTGTAGAGTGCTGTCGGGTCCTGGAGTATTCTGTAGGGTTCCAGAGGGCCTCATAGGGTTCCATCGAAATCTATAGGGTTCCGTAGGGGCCCATAGAGTCCCGTAGATTTCCGTAGGGGCCTGTAGGGTTGTGTAAGTGCCCGCAGGGGTTGGTAGGAGCTGGTAGGGTGCCATATGTTTCCGGAGGGTTGTGTAGAGTTCCGTAGGGGTCTGTGGTTTTCCCTAGGGTCCTGTAGATTCTCATACGGTTCCGTAGGGGCCTGTGGTTTTCCCTATGGCCCTGCAGAGTCTGTAGAGTTCCCGGTGGCACTCGCCGGCGCTGTGTCGCTCGCTACCGCGCGTCGAGCTCGGGAGAGCGCCTGGCTGCAACCGGACGCGCAGAGTCAACGAGTGTCGATACCGGGAGAGCGCTCGGCGGCACTCAGAAAGCCGGGGTGACGGAGCGGCGATACGGGAGAACGCTCAGCGGCACTCGGAGAAGTGCGATGGTACCGCTGCGAGCGCGGCTGATCTCTCGGCGGCACCCCGAGCACCGTGGTGAAGGTGACGCGCGGAAACAAACATTACAACTCGCAGAGAGTTATAAAGCAGGTATGTTTATTGCAGCGCTGGGTGCAAGGGGTATTTCTCCGCCAAACTTGTACACCGGTTAGTGAAGCAAGCGTCCATTTATGGTGAAAAGCTTACATATTCATTATGGTGGTCATGTTGTTATAGTTAAAGGCGTTACTATTCTAATTATTTCCAAGAACTCATTATCAAAAATCTCCTCCCCTGTCCTGACCAGATGGACACCTTTCCCAGACAGTTAGCTTCCTTCTCAGCACCTCCTTAGCATGCAGCTGCTCCCGCTATCTTATACACAAGGCCATTTTTTATCTTGGAATTCTGGTGCCCCGAGATTTTGTTCTTTCCCAGGCTGTATTACATCCGCACTAACAACCTGTACCGTACTAACAAACTGTAACTGTTCGTTTTCTGAATCAAGTCCCCCTTTTCTTTCAACTTTGTAAATTCTTTTACAATCACCTGTAACATATTCTCTATCCCCATCTGATTTCTAAAATACTTCCCAGATTCCACTCGTTCACGGAGCTGATGCTTCTTCCATTGTATGTATTCTTCTTTGGCCCCCCGGTACAACACATAAGACATCTAATTAATGCACACACTAAAGTTCCTAACATAAGTATTGCTATTAGAAGTATAAACAGTCGCTTAAGCCAAGCAAAGTTAGGTAACCACGAGGTTAACTTTTCCCAAAGATCAGAAAACCCGAATGTGGTGTCATCTTGCGCAGTCAAATGCAAAATCTGAATTTTAACTATGAGATTTTGTAAGTCCTTCTCTACTCTCCCATTCTGGTTTACATATGAACAACAGTTTTGATTAATCTCTGCACATAAACCTCCTTCTTTCCAGTTTAATAAGTCTAATGCCATTCTGTTTTGTCCCACCACATTTGCTAATGACTGGACTTCTTGTTGAAGTGCTTGTATAGCATCCATTGTAGATTTCTCGAGCACTTCTATAGTGGCCGATATGTTCACAATGGCCTTTTCCAATTCACTGACGCCCAGGAACGGTATAAACCATCTTACAAAGCTGTGGAACCTTTTTCCCCTCGTCACTAGAGGGTTTTCCACTCCCCGAATTCTCCTCCAAGGTGTTCTCAGCATTCCTGAGGGGATTTCAGACTGATTAAACACCGTATCCTGGCTAGTTAGATAGCCTATCTTGCAAGTTCCCTTCCATCCTCCGGGCAGCTGTTTTCTACTATATCCATCTCCACACAACCACCAATACCCTTTAGGTAACTTACAGGGTCCAATAGTTGCCATCAAATTCGCACCTAAAAATTTCCCCGCCTGGTACCATCCATACTCCCAGGAATATCCTTCTCCTTCGGAAATACCACTACTTTTATATGCAACTAGTTGTGTTTTGTCGCAAAAGTCAATATACGTTACCCTTATCCCTGTTAGATCCCAACTTCCCACATCAACAGTTGTCTAATTAATCCAGTACTTGCTCCATCCCCAAGTTGTTGTCTTATTCACCGGCCCTCTGTGTGTATGTTCCCCGTGTTCCCATGCACAATTGTTATTGCTAATTAATACCACAAACTCTTCTTTCAACAGTTGTAGATCAAATCTGGGTCCTAAGGGGTAGATATTATCATCGTACTCACAATACCCATTTGACTCATCCCCCCCTTTTGCCCAAAATTTAGGCCAGGTTCCGTTGGCTTTGTTCCAATTGCTTGCTGCCACCCCACATACAGGCAATTTCATTTCTCCTTTGGGTAGGGTAGTACATACCCAACAGTCTGACAGATTAGTAGCATTTACCAATGTTTCCAGACTTCGTGTATATGTATTCACATCCCATGTCCCTCCCCCTGAAATACAAAGTCCCGGCATGTTGACGATTATCAATGTTACTAATGTCCATCTTTTTGTTGGAGGCGAAGCTTCAGGGGTTCGGCCTGCGTTGATGTCCATTGGGGTTCTGGAGCCCTCTTGACGTGAGTCCAATGGATCCAAGCGGCTTGTTCCTTGATCTTTATGGCCGTGTGAGTGGTCAGCAGTACCTGGAGGGGACCTTCCCACTTTGGATTCAGTGGTGAATCTGTAAAAGACTTAACATATACATAGTCCCCAGGTTCGATCTCGTGTACTGGTCCATCCAGTCCACGAGCTCTTTTTCCCAGAACCAGTTTTTCTACCTCTCGGAGCTGTTTTTGTAAATTTATCTGGTAATCTGTTAGTATTTCATTCCCCAGCTCTGTGGATATTCCGTCTTGTACACTATATGGTCTCCCATACAGTATTTCAAAGGGGCTCAAACCTTCTTTGGTTCTGGGTTTTGTTCTTATCCTGAGAAGGGCTAAGGGTAATGACTGGGACCAAATCAAATTAGCTCCTGGCCTAGTTTCACAATCTGAGCTTTGTTCAAGTGATTCATCTTTTCTACTTGACCACTCGATCGTGGGTTGTATCGGGTGTGAAGTTGCCAGTCTATACCCAATAGTCTGCTTACTTTCGAAACAACCCTTGCAGTGAAATGAGATCCTCGGTCCGAGGAAATTACTGCGGGAATCCCGAACCTTGGTATAATTTCATGCAACAATGCTTTGACCACTTCTCTTGTTTTGTTGGTTCGACACGGAAATGCCTCTGGCCATCCTGAAAAGGTATCAGTTAATACCAATAGGTATCGAAACCCCCCTTTTCTTGGAAGTTCTGAAAAATCAATTTGCCATTGTTGTCCCGGATAGTTTCCCTTCCCTATCTGGCCAAATTGGACTCTGGGGCCTGTCTCAGGGTTGTTCTGTAAACATACCTCACACTGCTGAGTGACTTGTTTGACAGTGGCGTATAGATTTCGAGCACATATTAGACTGTTCAGGTATCTGTAAAGTGCCTCTGCTCCCCAATGGGATATTCTATGTTCTGCCATGACCACTGTCCATAATAACGAAAAAGGTCACTTGCTGCTGGGCTATCTGTGCTTTCTCTGAAGAATCTTTATAGCCATTAGGTCAATTTGGCAGGCAGTAATACTGCATCTAAGAGCTTGAGAATTTCTTCAGCATGTTTGATTTGCTTCCCTTGTGTAGATAAGAGTCCTCTTCCTCTCCAGACCACCCCATGAGCATGCACTACCCCAAAAGGATATTTAGAGTCTGTCCAGATACTTACCCATTTTCCTTTGGCCAATTCCAGGGCTCGGGTAAGTGCTATTATCTCAGCCTTTTGGGCTGATGTATTTGGGGCCAGAGCTTTGGACTCTATTACCTTCTCTGTGGTGGTTACCTCATAGCCAGCTTTGCGTATCCCCTGTTGAATTAAGCCGCTCCCGTCGGTGAACAAAGAATCCTCTGCATCCTCCAATGGTTCTTCTTTCAGGTCTGGTCGGCTGGAGTACACCGCCTCGATTGTTTCCAAGCAGTCGTGGGTCACTGATTATCCTTCGGTTCCGCTGAGGAAAGAGGCTGGGTTGACAATATTAGTTACCGTTATTTCTACATCATCTTGCTCTATCAGGATAGCCTGGTACTTAAGAAACCTCTGAGGTGAAAGCCAATGCCCCCCTTTTACTTCCAGTACTGCTGAGACTGTATGTGATACCGTAACTGTGATTTTCTGGCCTAGGGTGAACTTACGGGCCTCTTGGATGTTTATTACCACTGCTGCCACCCCTCGGAGACAGCTAGGCCACCCTTTACTTACTTCGTCAAGCTGTTTTTGGAGAAGTATGCCACCGCCCTTCGATAGGGTCCCAAATTCTGGGCTAGGACTCCTAAGGCCATTCCTTGCTTTTCATAGGAAAACAACCAGAAAGGTTTAGTAGTGTCAGGTAATCCCAGGCCAGGTGCTTCCATTAACCTCTTTTTTAATTGATGGAAGGCTTTGTCTGCCTCCCTATTCCATATAATATTCTTTGAGTCAGATTTTAATAACTCGTATAGAGGCTTTACCAAGAGTCCGTAGTTATATATCCAGAGAGGACACCATCCTGTCATGCCTAGGAAGGTTCGAAGTTCCTTAGGCGTCTGTGGTCGAGGTGTCTGGCAGATGGCCTCTTTCCTCTCCTTCCCGAGTGTCCGTTGGCCTGCGGTTATTTCATATCCCAGATAGGTCACTTGCTGCTGGGCTATCTGCGCCTTCTGTGGAGAAACTGTATAGCCATTAAGTCCAAGAAAATTTAACAGGCTCACAGTCCATTTTATGCATGTTTCTCTGGTGTCAGTGGCGAGTAATATATCGTCCACATACTGCAAAACCACTCCTGACCCAGGCGGGCGTTTCCACTGTTCCAAGTCTTTAGCTAGCTGATTTCCAAAAAGTGTCGAGCTATTTTTGAAGCCCTGCGGTAGCACAGTCCATGTAAGCTGTGTTTTCCTCCCAGATTCTGGGTTTTCCCATTCGAATGCAAATAAAAGCTGGCTCTCTGGGCTCAAAGGCACGCAGAAAAAGGCATCCTTTAGGTCCAGAACGGTAAACCATGCCAATTCAGGTACCAGTTTAGTTAGAAGAGTGTATGGATTTGCTACTACCGGATGCAAATCCTCAACAATTCTGTTGATAGCTCTGAGGTCCTGAACTATTCGATAGCTACCATCCTAATTACTATCTTAACTAATTAACATCTTAGCTACCATCCATTACCATCTTAACAGGTAATATTGGAGTGTTTTACTCTGATTCACATTCTTTCAGCAGCCCATACTCAATAAACCGATCTATAGTTGGTCGGATCCCCTCCCTGTCCTCTAATCTAAGGGGATACTGTTTAACTCTCACCGGTCGTGCTCCTTGTTGAGGCTTTATCACTATAGGGGAAGCATTTTTTGCTCTCCCGGCACTCCCGAGGCCCAGACCCCCGGATAAATTTGGGCTTTAATCTCCTCAGGCACTCCTGTAGAAATGGGAGTTCCTATTAGGGCCAAACTTAGTATTTCAATTAGTTGATCTTCTCTTATCCGGAGTTCCATTTTCCCTTTTTTGAATTTAATTTCTGCTCCCAATTGCTCTAATAAATCTCGCCCTAACAGGGGTCTCGGCGAATTTGGCAGATATAAAAATTTGTGTATCCCCAATTGTTTTCCCAATTTGAACTTAAGAGGTTTGAGAAAATATGCCTTTTCACTCCGGCCAGTGGCTCCTGTTACTGTTATAAAATCAGTATCGATAGGGGTCAGAGCTTGATTTAAAACCGAATACGTTGCTCCTGTATCCACCAAAAATTCTATTTCTTGTGGCTTTTTCCGTAGCCTTAGGGTAACCAGTGGATCCGCTAGGGTAGATTCCCCCGGTCCCCGTCAATCTTCTTTATAATGGGCCTGAATTTTTTCTTTTCGTCTTTTTGGGCACTCATTCTTCCAGTGCCCTCTCTGCTTACACCATGCACATTGATCTCTTTCTAATGGTTTCCTAAAATTCCCTGCTTTCGTTTCCCCCCTTGCATGTATTGCTACCACCAGTGCCCGTCTGTCCCTTTTCTTATCCTTCCGGTTTTTAAACACTCTCCATGCCTCATCTAACAGAGTCTCTAGATTTCTGCTGTCGGTTGTTCTTAGTTTTTGCAGCTTCCTCCGGATATCGTTGGCAGACTGCCCTAAAAAGAGAGACACTAACTGCTGGATTCCTATCTCTGATCCAGGGTCCGAGGGGGTGTAGCGTCTCATTGCATCTCGTAATTTATCCAGAAACTCCGAGGGACTCTCCTTCGGCCCTCGTCTTACAGCATACAGCATTGACAAGTTAATGGCTTTCGGGATAGCCCTCTCCATCCCTGTTATAATCCCATCTCTGTAAGTTTCTAGCGCCTCTGAGTGAATGCTCCTGTTTGGGTTCCAGTGAGGGTTCTGCAAAGGGAAGTGTTCTTTAATGTCCCTTCCTGAATCTTTCAGTTGGTCCGTGGCTATATTGTGAGCAGTTTTTAAAACCAGTTGTTTCTCAGTTTCTGTTAGGTGATCTAATAATAACTGGATATCACTCCAGTCAGGATTGTGCTGCTTTACCAGAAACTGAAAATGTCTAGTAACCCCTACGGGATCATGCCGATAATTCTTTGCCACACTTTTCCAGGTTTCTAAATCAAATGAGGAAAAAGGGACTTTTATC